>NC_034179.2:71348715-71648715 GCF_002021735.2 Oncorhynchus kisutch
GAGTGAAGATAGGGGGTGAGAGAAGAGACAGGGAGAGAGTGAGGTGGAGTGAGAGAGGAGAGAGAGTGAGTGGTGGTGAGAGAGATATATATAACGACAGGAAGCTCAGTTGGTAGAGCAAGGAGCAATGCCAGAACTGTTTCACTACCCTAAGTTAAGAGTCTGCTAAATCAGGGTTTCCCAAACTGGGTCCTGGGGCCCCCATGTGGTTGTTGCCCTAGCACTACACAGCTGATTCAAATAACCAAGTCATCATCAAGGGCAAAACCTAACCTCACCTCCAGCTAGCCTCACCTCCAGCCCCTAGCCTCACCTCCAGCCCCTAGCCTCACCTCCAGCCCCTAGCCTCACCTCCAGCCCCTAGCCTCACCTCCAGCCCCTAGCCTCACCTCCAGCCCCTAGCCTCACCTCCAGCCCCTAGCCTAACCTCCAGCCCCTAGCCTAACCTCCAGCCCCTAGCCTAACCTCCAGCCCCTAGCCTAACCTCCAGCCCCTAGCCTAACCTCCAGCCCCTAGCCTAACCTCCAGCCCCTAGCCTAACCTCCAGCCCCTAGCCTAACCTCCAGCTCCTAGCCTAACCTCCAGCTCCTAGCCTAACCTCTAGCTATAGCTAGTCTCATCTCCAGCCCCTATCCTAACCTCCAGCCCCTAGCCTAACCTCCAGCTATAGCTAGTCTCATCTCCAGCCCCTACCCTAACCTCCAGCCCCTAGCCTAACCTCCAGCTATAGCTAGTCTCATCTCCAGCCCCTACCCTAACCTCCAGCCCCTATCCTAACCTTCAGCCCCTTAGCCTAACCTCCAGCCCCTAGCCTAACCTCCAGCCCCTAGCCTAACCTGCAGCCCCTAGCCTAAACTCCAGCCCGTAGCCTAAACTCCAGCCCCTAGCCTAAACTCCAGCCCCTAGCCTAAACTCCAGCCCCTAGCCTAAACTCCAGCCCCTAGCCTAACCTCCAGCCCCTAGCCTAACCTCCAGCCCCTAGCCTAACCTCCAGCCCCTAGCCTAACCTCCAGCCCCTATCCTGACCCTTTAGGTGTTATTAGTATTGTAGTATTTAGGATGAAGCCATGACAGACATAAGCATGTCAAAGAGAACAGCCTGTGAACTATGTGATTGAATAAAGTGAATCCATCTCAGTGGCTGATGGTCACACCGTACCATCTGAGAGGGCTGATGGTCACACCGTACCGTCTGAGAGGGCTGATGGTCACACCGTACCGTCTGAGAGGGCTGATGGTCACACCGTACCGTCTGAGAGGGCTGATGGTCACACCGTACCGTCTGAGAGGGCTGATGGTCACACTGTACCATCTGAGAGGGCTGATGGTCACACTGTACCGTCTGAGAGGGCTGATGGTCACACCGTACCGTCTGAGAGGGCTGATGGTCACACCGTACCGTCTGAGAGGGCTGATGGTCACACCGTACCGTCTGAGAGGGCTGATGGTCACACCGTACCGTCTGAGAGGGCTGATGGTCATACCGTACCATCTGAGAGGGCTGATGGTCACACCGTACCATCTGAGAGGGCTGATGGTCACACCGTACCATCTGAGAGGGCTGATGGTCACACCGTACCATCTGAGAGGGCTGATGGTCACACCGTACCATCTGAGAGGGCTGATGGTCACACCGTACCATCTGAGAGGGCTGATGGTAACACCGTACCATCTGAGAGGGCTGATGGTCACACCGTACCATCTGAGGGCTGATGGTAACACTGTATCATCTGAGGGCTGATGGTAACACTGTACCATCTGAGAGGGCTGATGGTAACACTGTACCATCTGAGAGGGCTGATGGTAACACTGTACCATCTGAGAGGGCTGATGGTAACACCGTACCATCTGTTGATACCATCTGAGAGGGCTGATGGTAACCTGTACCGTCTGTTGATGCCGTCTGAGAGGGCTGATGGTCACACCGTACCGTCTGAGGGCTGATGGTCACACCGTACCGTCTGTTGATGCCGTCTGAGAGGGCTGATGGTCACACCGTACCATCTGAGAGGGCTGATGGACACACCGTACCATCTGAGAGGGCTGATGGACACACCGTACCATCTGAGAGGGCTGATGGACACACCGTACCATCTGAGAGGGCTGATGGACACACCGTACCATCTGTTGATGCCATCTGAGAGGGCTGATGGTCACACTGTACCATCTGTTGATGCCGTCAGAGGGCTGATGGTCACACGGTACCATCTGTTGATGCCGTCAGAGGGCTGATGGTAACACCGTACCGTCTGAGAGGGCTGATGGTAACACCGTACCATCTGTTGATGCCGTCTGAGGGGGCTGATGGTAACACCGTACCGTCTGAGAGGGCTGATGGTCACACGGTACCATCTGTTGATGCCGTCAGAGGGCCTATGGTCACACGGTACCATCTGTTGATGCCGTCAGAGGGCTGATGGTCACACGGTACCATCTGTTGATGCCGTCAGAGGGCTGATGGTCACACCGTACCGTCTGAGAGGGCAAATGGTAACACCGTACCATCTGAGAGGGCTGATGGTAACCCCGTACCGTCTGAGAGGGCTGATGGTAACCCCGTACCGTCTGAGAGGGCTGATGGTAACACCGTACCATCTGTTGATTCCATCTGAGAGGGCTGATGGTAACACCGTACCATCTGAGAGGGCTGATGGTAACCCCGTACCGTCTGAGAGGGCTGATGGTAACCCCGTACCGTCTGAGAGGGCTGATGGTAACACCGTACCATCTGTTGATACCATCTGAGAGGGCTGATGGTAAGCCGTACCGTCTGTTGATGCCGTCTGAGAGGGCTGATGGTAACACCATACCATCTGAGAGGGCTGATGGTAACACCGTACGGTCTGAGAGGGCTGATGGTAACACCGTACCATCTGTTGATACCATCTGAGAGGGCTGATGGTTAGCCGTACCGTCTGTTGATGCCGTCTGAGAGGGCTGATGGTAACACCGTACCGTCTGAGAGGGCTGATGGTCACACGGTACCATCTGTTGATGCCGTCAGAGGGCTGATGGTCAAACGGTACCATCTGTTGATGCCGTCAGAGGGATGGTCACACCGTACCGTCTGAGAGGGCTGATGGTAACACCGTACCATCTGTTGATACCATCTGAGAGGGCTGATGGTATTCCGTACCGTCTGTTGATGCCGTCTGAGAGGGCTGATGGTAACACCGTACCATCTGAGAGGGCTGATGGTCACACAGTACTGTCTGAGAGGGCTAATGGTAACACCGTACCGTCTGTTGATGCCGTCTGAGAGGGCTGATGGTAACCCCCGTACCATCTGAGGGCTGATGGTAACACCGTACCATCTGAGAGGGATGATGGTAACACCGTACCATCTGTTGATACCGTCTGAGAGGGTTGATGGTAACCGCGTACCATCTGTTGATACCGTCTGAGAGGGTTGATGGTAACCGCGTACCATCTGTTGATACCGTCTGAGAGGGCTGATGGTAACACCATACCATCTGTTGATACCATCTGAGAGGGCTGATGGTAACCCTGTACCATTTGTTGATGCCGTCTGAGAGGGCTGATGGTAACCCTGTACCATCTGAGAGGGCTGATGGTCACACCGTACTGTCTGAGAGGGCTGATGGTCACACCATACCATCTGTTGATACCATCTGAGAGGGCTGATGGTACCTCCGTACCATCTGTTGATGCCGTCTGAGAGGGCTGATGGTAACCCTGTACCATCTGAGAGGGCTGATGGTAACCGCGTACCATCTGTTGATACCGTCTGAGAGGGCTGATGGTAACACCATACCATCTGTTGATACCATCTGAGAGGGCTGATGGTAACTCCGTACCATCTGTTGATGCCGTCTGAGAGGGCTGATGGTAACCCTGTACCATCTGAGAGGGCTGATGGTAACTCCGTACCATCTGTTGATGCCGTCTGAGAGGGCTGATGGTAACCCTGTACCATCTGAGAGGGCTGATGGTAACCCCGTACTGTCTGAGAGGGCTGATGGTAACCCCGTACTGTCTGAGAGGGCTGATGGTAACCCCGTACCATCTGAGAGGGCTGATGGTAAAACCGTACCATCCGTTGATACCATCTGAGAGGGCTGATGGTAACCCCGTACCATCTGAGAGGGCTGATGGTAACCCCGTACCATCTGAGAGGGGCTGATGGTAACACCGTACCATCTGAGAGGGCTGATGGTAACTCCGTACCATCTGAGACGGCTGATGGTAACCCCGTACCATCTGAGAGGGCTGATGGTAACCCCGTACCATCTGAGAGGGCTGATGGTAACCCCGTACCATCTGAGAGGGCTGATGGTCACCCTGTACCATCTGTTGATGCCGTCTGAGAGGGTTGTGTTTTCAGGACTGAGGTGTGTGTGACAGTGTGTCACCGGCGTCCAATGACAGGCTCTGGAGTATCAGGTTTCCACGGAGACAACAGACATATGTTCCAACCATCACCCAGAGGACACCACCACCAGAAATCACCTGGGGCTAAGAGACAGCTGTCAGAAGATATCTCAGTCACATCCTCACTCAATTTACTCTACTCCCTCTCCACCTCCCTCTGTCCTCCTCTCCACCTCCCTCTGTCCTCCTCTCCACCTCCCTCCCCCTGTCCTCCTCTCCACCTCCCTCCCCCTGTCCTCCTCTCCACCTCCCTCCCCCTGTCCTCCTCTCCACCCTCTGTCCTCCACCTCCCTCCCTCTGTCCTCCTCTCCACCTCCCTCCCTCTGTCCTCCTCTCCACCTCCCTCCCTCTGTCCTCCTCTCCACCTCCCTCCCTCTGTCCTCCTCTCCACCTCCCTCCCTCTGTCCTCCTCCATCTCCCTCCCCCTGTCCTCCTCTCCACCTCCCTCCCTCTGTCCTCCTCCATCTCCCTCCCCCTGTCCTCCTCTCCACCTCCCTCCCCCTGTCCTCCTCTCCACCTCCCTCCCCCTGTCCTCCTCTCCACCTCCCTCCCCCTGTCCTCCTCTCCACCTCCCTCCCCCTGTCCTCCTCTCCACCTCCCTCCCCCTGTCCTCCTCTCCACCTCCCTCCCTGTCCTCCTCTCCACCTCCCTCCCTCCTTCTGTCCTCCTCTCCATCTCCCTCCCTCCGTCCTCCTCTCCACCTCCCTCCCTCCTTCTGTCCTCCTCTCCACCTCCCTCCCTCCTTCTGTCCTCCTCTCCACCTCCCTCCCTCCCTCTGTCCTCCTCTCCACCTCCCTCCCTCCTTCTGTCCTCCTCTCCATCTCCCTCCCTCCTTCTGTCCTCCTCTCCACCTCCCTCCCTCCTTCTGTCCTCCTCTCCATCTCACTCCCTCTGTCCTCCTCTCCATCTCACTCCCTCTGTCCTCCTCTCCATCTCACTCCCTCTGTCCTCCTCTCCATCTCACTCCCTCTGTCCTCCTCTCCATCTACCTCCCCCTGTCCTCCTCTCCACCTCCCTCCCTCCTTCTGTCCTCCTCTCCACCTCCCTCCCTCCGTCCTCCTCTCCATCTCCCTCTCCATCTCCCTCCTCCTCTTCATCTCCCTCCCCCTGTCCTCCTCTCCACCTCCCTCCCCTGTCCTCCTCTCCACCTCCCTCCCCCTGTCCTCCTCTCCACCTCCCTCCCCCTGTCCTCCTCTCCACCTCCCTCCCTCTGTCCTCCTCTCCACCTCCCTCCCTCTGTCCTCCTCTCCATCAGTCACTGAGCTCTTCAGCAAGGCCACTCAACTGCCAACGTTTGTCTATGGAGATTGCATGGCTGTCTGCTCGATTTTATACACCTGTCAGCAACGTGCGTGGCTGAAATAGCCGAATCCACTAATTGAAGGGGTGTCCACATACACTATGTATACAAAAGGAATCTACCTCAAGTACTGGTACCCGTGTATATAGCCAAGTTATTACCTCATACCCCTACACATGGACTCAGTACTGGTACCCCGTGTATATAGCCAAGTTATTACCTTGTACCCCTACACATGGACTCAGTACTGGTACCCCGTGTATATAGCCAAGTTATTACCTCGTACCCCTACACATGGACTCAGTACTGGTACCCCGTGTATATAGCCAAGTTATTACCTCATACCCCTACACATGGACTCAGTACTGGTACCCCGTGTATATAGCCAAGTTATTACCTCGTACCCCTACACATGGACTCAGTACTGGTACCCCGTGTATATAGCCAAGTTATTACCTCATACCCCTACACATGGACTCAGTACTGGTACCCCGTGTATATAGCCAAGTTATTACCTCATACCCCTACACATGGACTCAGTACTGGTACCCCGTGTATATAGCCAAGTTATTACTTCGAAACGTGACTCTTCCACAGACACAGGGGATTTCATATTTTCACCACCGGGAATGGTAAAGGTCGAAACCTATCTGTTCAAATCAATAAATGTCAAACTGGGTATACTTGAATGAGTCAGTAAGGATATAAAACAGTTGAAGGCCTCGAGATTGAGTGATGAAAAGCTGTGACATTGGAGAAATATACACACAAGCTAAAAGGGACAGTCAATAAGATTGAAACCGAAGTGAATGAACTTAAAAAGGAGAACACCGTTCTGAGAGAAGTCTTACTGGACATACAGACTAGATCCATGAGAGAGAATCTGGTACTTTACAGGTATCCAAGAGAAAGAAGGGTTCCAGAATCTGTAGTTAGAGAGTTCCTCCTTCCAGCGCTTCAGATCCCACGCCAAGCTATCGACAAAATCCAACTCGAACGTGTAGACCGCTTCAGACAGAGAGGCCTAAGCTACGACAATGAAAGCTACGACACTGAAAGCTACGACACTGAAAGCTACGACAATGAAAGCTACGACACTGAAAGCTACGACGATGAAAGCTACGACGATGAAAGCTACGACGATGAAAGCTACGACGATGACAGCTATGACGATGACAGCTACGACGATGAAAGCTACGACGATGAAAGCTACGAACAATGAAAGCTACGACGATGAAAGCTACGACGATGAAAGCTACGACGATGAAAGCTACGACGATGAAAGCTACGACGATGAAAGCTACGACGATGAAAGCTACGACGATGAAAGCTACGACACTGAAAGCTACGACACTGAAAGCTACGACACTGAAAGCTACGACACTGAAAGCTACGACACTGAAAGCTACGACACTGAAAGCTACGACACTGAAAGCTACGACACTGAAAGCTACGACAATGAAAGCTACGACAATGAAAGCTACGACAATGAAAGCTACGACAATGAAAGCTACGACAATGAAAGCTACGACAATGAAAGCTACGACCGCCCCAATTCGTTGCCAAATTAGCTTCATTTAAAGATAACATAATGGTAAAAGACATGCTGGGACCAAACTGGCACGAATGATCAGTTTCCGAAGGAGATTGCAGAACGGCGTAAAGTTCTGTATCCAATTTAAAAAATAAAATAGATGAAAAGGGAAACGAGTAGCTCTCGTCGTCGATAAACTGTATATCGATAACCAGTTGTTTAGAGACACAAAGACTACTCCATGGTTATTTTTTGCTGCTGCTCCAGTTTCAACTTCCACCTGACTGTGCTGCTGCTCCAGTTTCAACTTCCACCTGACTGTGCTGCTGCTCCAGTTTCAACTGTTCTGCCTTATTATTATTCGACCATGCTGGTCATTTATGAACATTTGAACATCTTGGCCATGTTCTGTTATAATCTCCACCCGGCACAGCCAGAAGAGGACTGGCCACCCCACATAGCCTGGTTCCTCTCTAGGTTTCTTCCTAGGTTTTGGCCTTTCTAGGGAGTTTTTCCTAGCCACCGTGCTTCTACACCTGCATTGCTTGCTGTTTGGGGTTTTAGGCTGGGTTTCTGTACAGCACTTTGAGATATCAGCTGATGTACGAAGGGCTTTATAAATACATTTAATTTGATTAGATTTTTTTTTTAAATTACAAAGTTCTCATAGATGAGGAAAATAATGAAACACAATTCTGCACGGTGGCTAGGAAAAACTCCCTATAAATCAATTCAAAAATATATAGCTTCTGTATATCTTCACATATAACTAATTGGAACACAAAAGCACTAACTCAACATGGTGAAGATACAAACTAATGTAAACAGAAGGCACAGTATGTGTGGATGGTGAGAGTTTATTTGTTATGTTTGGAAAGTTGAGTAATGAAATGGTTGCATATCCCAGAACCAATGTGTTGCTGTGAGCCGGGGTATGAGAGAGCTCTCAATGTGGTTCAGATGATGGGATATACTTTTAGAATTAATTATACATCTTATTTATTTATTGGCCTATCATGGTGGAACAGTTTTAAAATAAATTATACATTTGATTTATTTATTGTCCTATCATGGGGGAACTAAATTTTTTAAATAAATTATATCTAATTATTTATTTATGATCCTAATTTAATGGTACGGTCCATAACCCTATACCCTAGACACCCACCTGAATGATCCAGAGACTCAGGAGAAGTCCGATCTGTTTTATGGGCCTGCTGTCAGAGGTCTGTATGCAGCCAGAATGATGGTCAGAGACCAAGAGCAGCACCGTCCCTTCAAGATTCTGAGCCTGCCTGGCAGGGTTGGTCCTGCAAAGCCAAAGGCCCCTAAAGGGAGAGCATAATATACAAGGACATTCTCAAAGTTGCTATTGAGAACCTTGTACCTAGCCGGTGGGGATTCCGGAGGGGATTCCGGTGGGATTCCGGGGGGGATTCCGGTGGGAATTCCGGTGGGGTGCCCCCACCCAGGCAGCGGCAGTGCTGGCAACACTAGCTGCAGTAACCCATGGGGAGGGGGTCACACTCTGACATTCAGAGAGAGGGGGGGTATATTATTGTGACCCTGGTGGCACAAAATCAAAAGTCTGACTGTGTGGAGATGCTTGGGAATATGGTCACTACGGGGACCGTGTTGTGGGTGTTTCAGGGAATATGGTCACTACTGGGGACTGTGTTGTGGGTGTATCAGGGAATATGGTCACTACGGGGGACTGTGTTGTGGGTGTATCAGGGAATATGGTCACTACGGGGACCGTGTTGTGGGTGTATCAGGGAATATGGTCACTACGGGGGACTGTGTTGTGGGTGTATCAGGGAATATGGTCACTACGGGGACCGTGTTGTGGGTGTATCAGGGAATATGGTCACTACGGGGGACTGTGTTGTTGGTGTATCAGGGAATATGGTCACTACGGGGACCGTGTTGTGGGTGTTTCAGGGAATATGGTCACTACGGGGACCGTGTTGTGGGTGTTTCAGGGTAGAGGTGTACATTTGACCTCCATCATCTAGGATGTGACAATGGTTCATAAAACATCTCAATTTCTGCCCATAGACCTTTCTTGAGTTGGGCTCTGGGATGGTGTCACGCCCTGACCTTAGTATACTTTGTCTTCTTTATTGTTTCGGTTAGGTCAGGGTGTGACATTGGTGATGTATGTGTTTTTGTACTGTCTAGGGGTTTTGTAGGTTTATGGGGTTGTTTACCATCTAGGTGTTTATGGTTGCCTAGATTGGTTCTCAATTAGAGGCAGCTGTTTATCGTCGTCTCTGATTGGGAACCATATTTAGGCAGCCATCTTCTTTGGGTATTTTGTGGGTTATTGTCTGTGTGATGTTGCATGTTTGCACTCAGTGTTTATAGCGGTCACGGTCGGTTTGATCTGTTTGTTTGTTTGTTTGTTTGTTTGGTGTACTTCCTGTTTGTTTTCATCTATCATTAAAAGGACGTATTCACATCACGCTGCGCTTTGGTCTCCTCACTACGACGTTCGTGACAGATGGTGCAACTGGTGAGAATGGGAGTTTATGGTTGTGTGGGAGGAAAGGTTGAGTGTGTGTGGGTGGGTATCCCACCACTGGTGAGAATGGGAGTTTATGGTTGTGTGGGGGGGGGGGGGGGTTGAGTGTGTGTGGGTGGGTATCCCACCACTGGTGAGAATGGGAGTTTATGGTTGTGTGGGGGGAAGGGTTGAGTGTTTGTGGGTGTGTATCCCACCACTGGTGAGAATGGGAGTTTCTGGTTGTGTGGGGGGGGGGGGGGGGGTTGAGTGGGTGTGGGTGTGTATCCCACCACTGGTGAGAATGGGAGTTTATGGTTGTGTGTGGGGGGGGGGGGGGGTTTGAGTGTGTGGGGGGAAGGGTTGAGTGTGTGGGGGGAAGGGTTGAGTGTGTGTGGGGAAGGGTTGAGTGTGTGTGGGTGTGTGGGGGGAAAGGGTTGAGTGTGTGGGGGGAAGGGTTGAGTGTGTGTGGGGAAGGGTTGAGTGTGTGGGGTGAAGGGTTGAGTGTGTGTGGGTGTGTGTGTGAGTGTGTGGGGGGAAAGGGTTGAGTGTTTGGGGGGGGGAAAGGGTTGAGTGTTTGGGGGGGGGAAAGGGTTGAGTGTTTGGGGGGGGAAGGGTTGAGTGTGTGGGGGGAAGGGTTGAGTGTGTGGGGGTGTGTGTGTGAGTGTGTGGGGGGAAAGGGTTGAGTGTGTGGGGGGAAGGGTTGAGTGTGTGGGGGGAAGGGTTGAGTGTGTGTGGGTGTGTGTGTGTGTGTGTGTGTGAGTGTGTGGGGGGAAAGGGTTGAGTGTGTGTGGGTGTGGATCCCACCACTGGTGAGAATGGGAGTTTATGGTTGTGTGGGGGGGAAGGGTTGAGTGGGTGTGTGTGTGTGAGTGTGTGGGGGGGGGGGGGGGTTGAGTGTGTGGGGGGAAGGGTTGAGTGTGTGGGGGGGAAAGGGTTGAGTGTGTGGGGGGAAAGGGTTGAGTGTGTGTGGGTGTGTGTGTGAGTGTGTGTGGGGGGAAGGGTTGAGTGTGTGTGGGTGTGTGGGGGGAAGGGTTGAGTGTGTGTGGGTGTGTGGGGGGAAGGGTTGAGTGTGTGGGTGTGTGGGGGGGAAGGGTTGAGTGTGTGTGGGGGTGTGGGGGGGAAGGGTTGAGTGTGTGTGGGGGTGTGGGGGGGAAGAGTTGAGTGTGTGTGGGGAGGGTTGAGTGTGTGTGGGTGTGTGGGGGGAAGGGTTGAGTGTGTGTGGGTGTGTGTGGGTGTGTGGGGGGGAAGGGTTGAGTGTGTGTGGGGGAAGGGTTGAGTGTGTGGGGGGGAAGGGTTGAGTGTGTGGGGGGGAAGGGTTGAGTGTGTGGGGGGGAAGGGTTGAGTGTGTGGGGGGGAAGGGTTGAGTGTGGGGGGAAGGGTTGAGTGTGTAGGGGGGAAGGGTTGAGTGTGTGGGGGGGAAGGGTTGAGTGTGTGGGGGGAAAGGGTTGAGTGTGTGTGGGGGGGAAGGGTTGAGTGTGTGGGTGGGGAAGGGTTGTGTGTGTGGGGGGAAAGGGTTGAGTGTGTGTGGGTGTGTGTGTGAGTGTGTGTGGGGGGGAAGGGTTGAGTGTGTGTGGGTGTGTGGGGGGGAAGGGTTGAGTGTGTGTGTGTGTGTGGGGGTGTGTGTGGGTGTGTGTGGGGGAAGGGTTGAGTGTGTGTGGGTGTGTGGGGGGGAAGGGTTGAGTGTGTGTGGGTGTGTATGTCCCACCACTGGTGAGAAGGAGTAAAGATGTCAGGGACAATAGAGGATGATCCACAGCTATACATGATACAAATGGAGGTGAGGGCGATGGAAATTAATTTGGCAGTTGATCTACTTCAATTAGGTAAATGGCACTGTGTGCTCTTTAAGAAGGTAAATAGACCTTAAAATAGATAGAATTGAAACTTGTGTCTTATTATGATAGGTGGTGAAATAAGTATAGCCAGTTACAATTGTAATGGCCTATTAGATAATAAGAAAAGACAGTATTTACCTGGCTAAAAGAGAAGGAATATAATATCTATTGTTTTTCCATTCAACAATTTTAGATGAAGTTTTGTGGGAAAAGAACTTGGGGGGCGAAACATATTTCTCCCAGGGGGCAAAGAACTTCAAAAGGGGGTGATGGTTTTAAATAACAGTCATTTTGATCCAAATGTGCAAATTGTCCAAACAGATCATCAAGGTAGATGGATTATTTTAAATATTTTATTGGACAATAAACAAATATAGCTTATAAACCTACATGGTCCAAATAATGATGATCCAAGCTTCTTTGAAAATATATTTAAGAATTGATCATCTTTACAAGCAACACTAGACTCTATTATTATGGCGGAGGAGTTTAATATGGTTTTAAATACCTCTATGGACCAGAAAGGAAATCACACTACAAACTATCACCCTCAGGCACTTAATGAAATCACACTACAAACTATCACCCTCAGGCACTTAATGAAATCACACTACAAACTATCACCCTGAGGCACTTAAGGAAATCACACTACAAACTATCACCCTGAGGCACTTAAGGAAATCACACTACAAACTATCACCCTCAGGCACTTAAGGAAATCACACTACAAACTATCACCCTCAGACACTTAAGGAAATCACACTACAAACTATCACCCTCAGGCACTTCAGGAAATCACACTACAAACTATCACCCTCAGACACTTAAGGAAATCACACTACAAACTATCACCCTCAGGCACTTCAGGAAATCACACTACTAACTATCACCCTCAGGCACTTCAGGAAATCACACTACAAACTATCACCCTCAGGCACTTCAGGAAATCACACTACGAACTGTCACACTCAGGCACTTCAGGAAATCACACTACAAACTATCACCCTCAGGCACTTCAGGAAATCACACTACAAACTGTCACCCTCAAGAACTTAAGGAAATCATGAATGTCATGAATATATTGTAATTAGTGCATATATGGAGGCTTAAATACCCTGACCTAGTGAGATATACATGGAGGTTTAATACCCTGACCTAGTGAGAGATACATGGAGGTTTAATACCCTGACCTAGTGAGAGATACATGGAGGTTTAATACCCTGACCTAGTGAGAGATACATGGAGGAGGTTTAATACCCTGACCTAGTGAGAGATACATGGAGGAGGTTTAATACCCTGACCTAGTGAGAGATACATGGAGGTTTAATACCCTGACTAGTGAGAGATACATGGAGGAGGTTTAATACCCTGACCTAGTGAGAGATACATGGAGGTTTAATACCCTGACTAGTGAGATATACATGGAGGTTTAATACCCTGACCTAGTGAGAGATACATGGAGGAGGTTTAATACCCTGACCTAGTGAGAGATACATGGAGGTTTAATACCCTGACTAGTGAGAGATACATGGAGGAGGTTTAATACCCTGACCTAGTGAGAGATACATGGAGGTTTAATACCCTGACCTAGTGAGAGATACATGGAGGTTTAATACCCTGACCTAGTGAGAGATACATGGAGGAGGTTTAATACCCTGACCTAGTGAGAGATACATGGAGGAGGTTTAATACCCTGACCTAGTGAGAGATACATGGAGGAGGTTTAATACCCTGACCTAGTGAGAGATACATGGAGGTTTAATACCCTGACCTAGTGAGAGATACATGGAGGTTTAATACCCTGACTAGTGAGATATACATGGAGGAGGTTTAATACCCTGACCTAGTGAGAGATACATGGAGGAGGTTTAATACCCTGACCTAGTGAGAGATACATGGAGGAGGTTTAATACCCTGACCTAGTGAGAGATACATGGAGGAGGTTTAATACCCTGACCTAGTGAGAGATACATGGAGGAGGTTTAATACCCTGACCTAGTGAGAGATACATGGAGGTTTAATACCCTGACCTAGTGAGAGCTACATGGAGGAGGTGTAATACCCTGACCTAGTGAGATATACATGGAGGAGGTTTAATACCCTGACCTAGTGAGAGATACATGGAGGAGGTTTAATACCCTGACCTAGTGAGAGATACATGGAGGAGGTTTAATACCCTGACCTAGTGAGAGATACATGGAGGAGGTTTAATACCCTGACCTAGTGAGAGATACATGGTGGAGGTTTAATCAAGCTTGTCATCTAGATTACTTTCTTAGGTCATTCTCTCTGGCACCAAAAGTTTAAAAAGTGTTAGGGGACAGAATGCGGTCGGATCATCGCATAATTGGCATAAATATATATGACTCTTACAGAATTTCCCCGTGGGCGAGGATATAGGAAATGTAATCAAAGCCTACTGGATGATAACTTGTTTATAACTAGGACAGAAGAATTTATAACTGACTTTTTACGACATAAGATAGGTACAGCAGATCCCATGATTGTATGAGACACTTTTAAATGTGCCTTTAGAGGCCATGCAATTCAGGACTCATAAAACAAAAACAATTTAGATCAACAGAGTCCATATTGACAAAGGAAATTGAAGGACTAACAGTATAGTTAGACAGCAATATAAACAGTACCAGAGAGGCACAGAGTAAGTTAGAGGAAAAACAACAAGACATGGAGGAACTTGTTCCAGAAAGATCCAGTGTAATAGATTATACAAATAAAGCGAACTGGATGGAATATGGTGAAAAATGAGGGAGTCACATGATTCACCGAATGAATGAGACATGATTCACCGAATGAATGAGACATGATTCACCGAATGAATGAGACATGATTCACCGAATGAATGAGACATGATTCACCGAATGAATGAGACATGATTCACCGAATGAATGAGACATGATTCACCGAATGAATGAGGGAGTCACATGATTCACCGAATGAATGAGGGAGGTCACATGATTCACCGAATGAATGAGGGAGTCACATGATTCACCGAATGAATGAGGGAGTCACATGATTCACCGAATGAATGAGGGAGTCACATGATTCACCGAATGAATGAGGGAGTCACATGATTCACCGAATGAATGAGGGAGTCACATGATTCACCGAATGAATGAGGGAGTCACATGATTCACCGAATGAATGAGGGAGTCACATGATTCACCGAATGAATGAGGGAGTCACATGATTCACCGAATGAATGAGGGAGTCACATGATTCACCGAATGAATGAGGGAGTCACATGATTCACCGAATGAATGAGGGAGTCACATGATTCACCGAATGAATGAGGGAGTCACATGATTCACCGAATGAATGAGGGAGTCACATGATTCACCGAATGAATGAGGGAGTCACATGATTCACCGAATGAATGAGGGAGTCACATGATTCACCGAATGAATGAGGGAGTCACATGATTCACCGAATGAATGAGGGAGTCACATGATTCACCGAATGAATGAGGGAGTCACATGATTCACCGAATGAATGAGGGAGTCACATGATTCACCGAATGAATGAGGGAGTCACATGATTCACCGAATGAATGAGGGAGTCACATGAATCACCGAATGAATGAGGGAGTCACATGAATCACCGAATGAATGAGGGAGTCACATGATTCTCCATGCTGGATGACATACCAGTGGAAGTATTAAGGCTGGGAAAACTCCAGGCTGGGTGACATACCAGTGGAAGTAGACAAAGGAAACTCCAGGCTGGGTGACATACCAGTAGAAGTAGACAAAGGAAACTCCAGGGCTGGGTGACATACCAGTGGAAGTATTAAGGCTGGGAAAACTCCAGGCTGGGTGACATACCAGTGGAAGTAGACAAAGGAAACTCCAGGCTGGGTGACATACCAGTGGAAGTAGACAAAGGAAACTCCAGGGCTGGGTGACATACCAGTGGAAGTAGACAAAGGAAACTCCAGGGCTGGGTGACATACCAGAGGAAGTAGACAAAGGAAACTCCAGGCTGGGTGACATACCAGTGGAAGTAGACAAAGGAAACTCCAGGGCTGGGTGACATACCAGTGGAAGTAGACAAAGGAAACTCCAGGCTGGGTGACATACCAGTGGAAGTAGACAAAGGAAACTCCAGGGCTGGGTGACATACCAGTGGAAGTAGACAAAGGAAACTCCAGGCTGGGTGACATACCAGTGGAAGTAGACAAAGGAAACTCCAGGCTGGATGACATACCAGTGGAAGTAGACAAAGGAAACTCCAGGGCTGGGTGACATACCAGTGGAAGTATTAAGGCTGGGAAAACTCCAGGCTGGGTGACATACCAGTGGAAGTAGACAAAGGAAACTCCAGGCTGGGTGACATACCAGTGGAAGTAGACAAAGGAAACTCCAGGGCTGGGTGACATACCAGTGGAAGTAGACAAAGGAAACTCCAGGCTGGGTGACATACCAGTGGAAGTAGACAAAGGAAACTCCAGGCTGGGTGACATACCAGTGGAAGTAGACAAAGGAAACTCCAGGGCTGGGTGACATACCAGTGGAAGTAGACAAAGGAAACTCCAGGCTGGGTGACATACCAGTGGAAGTAGACAAAGGAAACTCCAGGCTGGATGACATACCAGTGGAAGTAGACAAAGGAAACTCCAGGGCTGGGTGACATACCAGTGGAAGTATTAAGGCTGGGAAAACTCCAGGCTGGGTGACATACCAGTGGAAGTAGACAAAGGAAACTCCAGGGCTGGGTGACATACCAGTGGAAGTAGACAAAGGAAACTCCAGGGCTGGGTGACATACCAGTGGAAGTAGACAAAGGAAACTCCAGGCTGGGTGACATACCAGTGGAAGTAGACAAAGGAAACTCCAGGGCTGGGTGACATACCAGTGGAAGTAGACAAAGGAAACTCCAGGGCTGGGTGACATACCAGTGGAAGTAGACAAAGGAAACTCCAGGGCTGGGTGACATACCAGTGGAAGTAGACAAAGGAAACTCCAGGCTGGGTGACATACCAGTGGAAGTAGACAAAGCCTGTTTTGATATACTCAGAGAACCATTATTAGCATGTTTTCACCACTCCTATATAAATGGTCAATTATCAGACACGCAACAAGAAGGTCTGATATCATTATTACTGAAACAGGACCCAAGTGGTATATATAAAGATCCAGTCCATTTAAAAAAATGGAGACCTCTTACACTTCAGTGTTGTGATGCAAAAATCCTAGCAAAATGCTTGGCGCATAGAATTTAAAAAGTATTGTCAGATATTATTCATCAGACAGGTTTCTTTACATGGACGATACATTGGAGATAATATAAGACATGTACTGGAAACAATAGAACACTGTGAAATATCGGGGACACCAGGCCTGGTTTTCAAAGCTGATTTTGATAAAGTACGACTGGAGTTTATATATTAAATGCCTAGAATATTTCAATTTAATGGAATCTCTTATAAAATGGCTTAAAGTTATGTATAGTAACCCTAGGTGTAACATAGTAAATAATGGCTACATCGCAGAAAGTTTTAAACTATCTAGAGGAGTAAAACAAGGTTGTCCACTATCGGCATATCTGTTTATTATTGCCATTGAAATGTTAGCTGTTAAAATTAGATCAAACAATAATATTAAGGGATTAGAAACCCGTGGCCTAAAAACTAAGGTGTCATTGTACGCTGATGATTCATGTTTTCTTTTAAAACCACAATTGGAGTCTCTCCACAGCCTCTTAGAGGATCTAGATACTTTTGCTCTTCTCAAAAAAAATGAACATTTGGCATTACCATGTAGTTGACCAATTAAATGGTCAGACGGAGATGTGGACATACTCGGTATACAAATCCCAAAGGAAAGAAATGATCTCAATACATTTGTATAGAAAGTTAGTGTGACGACCCTCCCACTCTGTCTGCCGTATTCTGTCTTTGTTCTTGTTTCCTTATTAGGATGCCGGTGGGCGGAGTTGGGAGGGTCGTCAGCTTCATGGGAAACACCTGGGCCATGTGTCTCCCAGGATAAATAGACCTCTTCCACATTCATGGAGGAGACTCTCTCCATGCAGACACCTTTGTAGATTGTGTTGTGGTTCTTGGTGGCCTTTTGTTAGTTTGCTTTGGCACCTTTCAACACCCTGCATTATCACATTCATGCAAAACACTCACTTACACTACTGATTACTGATTACACACACCATTGTATATTTTCCTTAGTTGCTTTAGTTAATAAATATATATTTTGTTACTCCTTATCTCCACGTTGTCTCCCTTTGTTACGGGCTTTGAGCCGGTTCGTGACATTAGCAAAAATAGATAAGATATTGCTACCATGGGAAGGAAAATACCTGTCTATTTCTGGAAATATCACCGTGATTAACTTTCATGTCACAGTTTACGTATTTGCTTATGGTTTTGCCTACACCCAGTGACCTGCTTTTTAAATGATATGAACATAAAACATTCAATTTTATTTGGAACGGCAAACCAGATAAAATTAAAAGGGCCCTGGTGACATCTATCCAACCAGAGTACCCCTGGTGACATCTATCCAATCAGAGTACCCCTGGTGACATCTATCCAATCAGAGTACCCCTGGTGACATCTATCCAATCAGAGTACCCCTGGTGACATCTATCCAATCAGAGTACCCCTGGTGACATCTATCCAATCAGAGTACCCCTGGTGACTTCTATCCAATCAGAGTACCCCTGGTGACATCTATCCAATCAGAGTACCCCTGGTGACATCTATCCAATCAGAGTACCCCTGGTGACATCTATCCAACCAGAGTACCCCTGGTGACATCTATCCAACCAGAGTACCCCTGGTGACATCTATCCAACCAGAGTACCCCTGGTGACATCTATCCAACCAGAGTACCCTTGGTGACATCTATCCAATCAGAGTACCCCTGGTGACATCTATCCAACCAGAGTACCCTTGGTGACATCTATCCAATCAGAGTACCCCTGGTGACATCTATCCAACCAGAGGACATCTATCCAATCAGAGTACCCCTGGTGACATCTATCCAACCAGTTACCTATCAGAGTACCCCTGGTGACATCTATCCAATCAGAGTACCCTTGGTGACATCTATCCTATCAGAGTACCCCTGGTGACATCTATCCAACCAGTTACCTATCAGAGTACCCCTGGTGACATCTATCCAACCAGTTACCTATCAGAGTACCCCTGGTGATATTTATACAATCAGAGTACCCCTGGTCTTAGCCTGTGTTTCAGTGGCCACATTGGAAATACCCGCCAGGGGGGTAATTCACAAAACCAGCAACGGCTCTATATCCAAAAGTACGTATTGAGACATGCCCTAGCTGAGTGTGAAACGGTGGCTCTATATCCAAAAGTACTTATTGAGACATGCCCTAGCTGAGTGCGAGACGGTGAGGCTCTTTATCCAAAAGTACTTATTGAGACATGCCCTAGCTGAGTGGGAAACAGTGGCTCTATATCCAAAAGTACTTATTGAGACATGCCCTAGCTGAGTGGGAAACAGTGGCTCTATATCCAAAAGTACTTATTGAGACATGCCCTAGCTGAGTGGGAAACAGTGGCTCTATATCCAAAAGTACTTATTGAGACATGCCCTAGCTGAGTGGGAAACAGTGGCTCTATATCCAAAAGTACGTATTGAGACATGCCCTAGCTGAGTGTGAAACGGTGTGGCTCTATATCCAAAAGTACTTATTGAGACATGCCCTAGCTGAGTGTGAAACAGTGGCTCTATATCCAAAAGTACTTATTGAGACATGCCCTAGCTGAGTGGGAAACAGTGGCTCTATCACAGAGTATTAAAATAGATGTCACGTAGCTGTCGGACTAGGTTCAAAATGATGTGAATATGAATCAATATGATCCTATTAGAATGATTGCATATATTATCTGTGGGGATTATTTAGTGGGTAGATAATATCAAAATGACTTCGTAATGTTGTCTGGAATGATTTAATAAAATATAAATATATAAAGCTCTGGCGAAGGCCTTGAGGCCGATACGTGTTAAAGATTAGTGATACTATCAAGAGCAGCGTGCAGGTTTCTGCTTTTCTCTCATCTTATTCAACTGTTACCAGGCACCTGCAAAGAAAAGGATAGCTCAGATGTGGTGATGAAGTATGCTCTAGACAGATAGATAGCTCAGATGTGGTGATGAAGTATGCTCTAGACAGATAAGGATAGCTCAGATGTGGTGATAAAGTATGCTCTAGACAGAAAGGATAGCTCAGATGTGGTGATAAAGTATGCTCTAGACAGATAAGGATAGCTCAGATGTGGGGATAAAGTATGCTCTAGACAGAATGGATAGCTCAGATGTGGTGATAAAGTATGCTCTAGACAGAATGGATAGCTCAGATGTGGTGATAAAGTATGCTCTAGACAGATAAGGATAGCTCAGATGTGGTGATAAAGTATGCTCTAGACAGAAAGGATAGCTCAGATGTGGTGATAAAGTATGCTCTAGACAGATAAGGATAGCTCAGATGTGCGAGTGCCTTCTGAATGTTCACAGGAAATCTGGACGGCAGCCATTTAATTAAAATGTCCACCCTGGTGGACTGACCGGCTTCCCAGACTGCCTCCAGTCTTCAACATGTTCCTCAAGGTATCCTGTATTAGTGTACCACGTTTGATGCTTATACCGTAAAATGGAACAATTATTTCAACTATCCGCTGGACTCCAGTAGACAGCTCATTAGAGGACGAGATCGCACAGCAGTGACTAAAGGTGAGGGTCCTACGGCACGGCGCACACACACACACACTAGAGCCACTAAGCCCGGGCCCTACCCACAAAGTTTAGGCCCTACTCTAACCCAGTTCCGATTGCTTTTCCAAATTGAAAAGACCCGAAACCAGAAATACCTTCCTCTATCAGCAAATCCATTAGCTGCTCCTCTGTCTGTCACTCTCTCCCAGCACGCAGCTCGCTCTGCTCATGGCGACTCTGCGTCTCCACGGCAACGGCTCCGCTTGGGCTGCTCTGCTCAATGAAGAGACACGAGAGAGCAGAGAGCTGCTAGCTACCGTTGGTCACTCTAAACGCAGACAAAAACTACAGGAACGCAGCTCTTTTCTGTGAAATAATTTCTCCTGTCTTCTATTTGACGAGGTTGAAGCACCTCGGACAACATGTTATGACCTTAGATATGACCTTAGAACGTAGTAAATGGCTCCGCCTCAAAATGTTAGTGATACCCGGACCCAGCCCGTACCCTAGTTAGTGATGTCCGTACCCCAGTTAGTGATGTCCGTACCCTAGTTAGTGATGTCCGTACCCAGCCCGTACCCTGGTTAGTGATGTCCGTACCCAGCCCGTACCCTAGGTTAGTGATACCCCGACCCAGCCCGTACCCTTTTTAGTGATACCTGGACCCAGCCCGTACCCTGGTTAGTGATACCTGGACCCTAGTTTGTGATTCCCGGACCCAGTCCGTACCCTGGTTAGTGATACCTGGACCCAGCCCGTACCCTGGTTAGTGATACCCGGACCCAGCCCGTAACCTAGTTAGTGATACCCGGACCCAGCCCGTACCCTAGTTAGTGATACCCGTACCCAGCCCGTACCCTGGTTAGTGATGTCCGTACCCAGCCCGTACCCTAGTTAGTGATACCGGACCCAGACCGTACCCTGGTTAGTGATACCCCGACCCAGACCGTACCCTGGTTAGTGATACCCCGACCCAGCCCGTACCCTTTTAGTGATACCCTGACCCAGTCCGTACCCTTGTTAGTGATACCTCGACCCAGCCCGTACCCTGGTTAGTGATACCCCGACCCAGCCCGTACCCTAGTTACTGATACCGGACCCAGCCCGTACCCTAGTTAGTGATACCGGACCCAGCCCGTACCCTAGTTAGTGATACCCGGACCCAGTCCGTACCCTAGGTTAGTAATACCTGGACCCAGCCCGTACCCTAGTTAGTGATACCTGGACCCAGCCTGTACCCTAGTTAGTGATACCCGGACCCAGCCTGTACCCTAGTTAGTGATACCCAAAACCTCTTACACTGTTCACACCTCATCACCTCTCACTGTTCACATGGACTCATCACCTCTTACTGGTCACGTGGACTCATCACCTCTTACTGTTCACGTGGACTCATCACCTCTTACTGTTCACGTGGACTCATCACCTCTTACTGTTCACATGGACTCATCACCTCTTACTGTTCACATGGACTCATCACCTCTTACTGTTCACATGGACTCATCACCTCTTACTGTTCACGTAGACTCATTACCTCTCACTGTTCACGTGGACTCATCACCTCTTACTGTTCACGTGGACTCATCACCTCTTACTGTTCACATGGACTCATCACATGAACTCATCACCTCTCACTGTTCACATGGACTCACCACCTCTTACTGTTCACATGGACTCATCACCTCTTACTGTTCACATGGACTCATCACCTCTCACTGTTCACGTGGACTCATCACCTCTCACTGTTCACGTGGACTCATCACCTCTCACTGTTCACGTGGACTCATCACCTCTCACTGTTCACGTGGACTCATCACCTCTTACTGTTCACGTGGACTCATCACCTCTTACTGTTCACGTGGACTCATCACCTCTTACTGTTCACGTGGACTCATCACCTCTTACTGTTCACATGGACTCATCACCTCTTACTGTTCACATGGACTCATCACCTCTCACTGTTCACGTGGACTCATCACCTCACTGTTCACATGGACTCATCACATGGACTCATCACCTCTCACTGTTCACGTGGACTCATCACCTCTCACTGTTCACATGGACTCATCACCTCTTACTGTTCACATGGACTCATCACCTCTCACTGTTCACGTGGACTCATCACCTCTCACTGTTCACGTGGACTCATCACCTCTCACTGTTCACGTGGACTCATCACCTCTTACTGTTCACGTGGACTCATCACCTCTTACTGTTCACGTGGACTCATCACCTCTTACTGTTCACGTGGACTCATCACCTCTTACTGTTCACGTGGACTCATCACCTCTTACTGTTCACGTGGACTCATCACCTCTTACTGTTCACGTGGACTCATCACCTCTTACTGTTCACGTGGACTCATCACGTGAACTCATCACCTCTCACTGTTCACATGGACTCATCACCTCTTACTGTTCACATGGACTCATCACCTCTCACTGTTCACATGGACTCATCACCTCTCACTGTTCACATGGACTCATCACCTCTCACTGTTCACATGGACTCATCACCTCTCACTGTTCACGTGGACTCATCACCTCACTGTTCACATGGACTCATCACCTCTTACTGTTCACATGGACTCATCACCTCTCACTGTTCACGTGGACTCATCACCTCACTGTTCACATGGACTCATCACCTCTTACTGTTCACATGGACTCATCACCTCTCACTGTTCACGTGGACTCATCACCTCTCACTGTTCACGTGGACTCATCACCTCTCACTGTTCACGTGGACTCATCACCTCTCACTGTTCACATGGACTCATCACCTCTCACTGTTCACATGGACTCATCACCTCTTACTGTTCACGTGGACTCATCACCTCTTACTGTTCACGTGGACTCATCACCTCTTACTGTTCACGTGGACTCATCACCTCTCACTGTTCACGTGGACTCATCACCTCTCACTGTTCACGTGGACTCATCACCTCTTACTGTTCACGTGGACTCATCACCTCTCACTGTTCACGTGGACTCATCACCTCTTACTGGTCACATGGACTCATCACCTCACTGTTCACATGGACTCATCACATGGACTCATCACCCCTTACTGTTCACATGGACTCATCACCTCTTACTGTTCACATGGACTCATCACCTCTTACTGTTCACATGGACTCATCACCTCTCACTGTTCACGTGGACTCATCACCTCTTACTGGTCACATGGACTCATCACCTCACTGTTCACATGGACTCATCACATGGACTCATCACCCCTTACTGTTCACATGGACTCATCACCTCTCACCTGTTCACATGGACTACCCTCACTGTTCACATGGACTCATCACCTCTCACTGTTCACATGGACTCATCACCTCTTCACTGTTCACATGGACTCATCACCTCTTACTGTTCACATGGACTCATCACCTCTTACTGTTCACATGGACTCATCACCTCTTACTGTTCACATGGACTCATCACCTCTTACTGTTCACATGGACTCATCACCTCTTACTGTTCACATGGACTCATCACCTCTTACTGTTCACATGGACTCATCAACCTCTTACTGTTCACATGGACTCATCACCTCTTACTGTTCACATGGACTCATCACCTCTTACTGTTCACATGGACTCATCACCTCTTACTGTTCACATGGACTCATCACCTCTTACTGTTCACATGGACTCATCACCTCTTACTGTTCACATGGACTCATCACCTCTTACTGTTCACATGGACTCATCACCTCTTACTGTTCACATGGACTCATCACCTCTTACTGTTCACATGGACTCATCACCTCTTACTGTTCACATGGACTCATCACCTCTTACTGTTCACATGGACTCATCACCTCTTACTGTTCACATGGACTCATCACCTCTTACTGTCACATGGACTCATCACCTCTTACTGTTCACATGGACTCATCACCTCTTACTGTTCACATGGACTCATCACCTCTTACTGTTCACATGGACTCATCACCTCTTACTGTTCACATGGACTCATCACCTCTTACTGTTCACATGGACTCATCACCTCTTACTGTTCACATGGACTCATCACCTCTCACTGTTCACATGGACTCATCACATGGACTCATCAGCTCTTACACTGTTCCCACACAAACCCCGTCTCTGCGGGACGCTGCTCCAGTTGTGTGCGTCACCAGTCATTACCAGTGCAGGCTACATGCTGGTGTATCATACTAACACACACAGACAACACCATATAAATGTGTGTGTGGAGGCACATAAGTAGGTTTTCATATTTTCCATTTTGTACTTTAACTATTTGCAAATAAATTACATTTGAAATGTCTTTATTCTTTTGGAACATCTGTGTAATGTTTACTGTTCAATTGTGTTGTTTATTTCACTTTTTTTTATTATCTAGTTTAGCTTTGGCAATGTCAACATATGCTTCCCATTCCAATAAAGCCCTTAACTTGAATAAATTGAAATTATTTGAGAGAGAGAGAGAGCGCAGGAGCGAGCGCGAGAGAGAGAGAGGAGAGAGAGAGAGACAGCACGAGAGAGAGAGAGAGAGAGAGAGAGAGAGAGACAGCACGAGAGAGAGAGAGAGAGAGAGACAGCACGAGAGAGAGAGAGAGAGAGAGAGAGAGACAGCACGAGAGAGAGAGAGAGAGAGACAGCACGAGAGAGAGAGAGAGAGAGAGACAGCACGAGAGAGAGAGAGAGAGAGAGAGAGACAGCACGAGAGAGAGAGAGAGAGAGAGAGAGAGCAGGAGCGAGCACGAGAGAGAGAGACAGCACGAGAGAGAGAGAGAGAGACAGCACGAGAGAGACAGAGAGAGAGAGAGAGAGAGAGAGAGAGAGAGCGCAGGAGCGAGCGCGAGAGAGAGCGAGAGCGCAGGAGCGAGCGCGAGAGAGAGCGAGAGAGAGAGCGCAGGAGCGAGCGCGAGAGAGAGCGAGAGAGCGCAGGAGCGAGCGCGAGAGAGAGCGCAGGAGCAAGCGCGAGAGAGAGCGAGAGAGAGCGCAGGAGCGAGCGCGAGAGAGAGCGAGAGAGAGCGCAGGAGCGAGCGCGAGAGAGAGCGAGAGAGAGCGCAGGAGCGAGCGAGAGAGGAGTACTTGAGCTGAGGTTAATAAATATTGACAGTGAATCATCTTCCCTGGCAGGGTCCGCAGGTGGCTCTCTGAGGATTTAACACACTGGAGAGAAGACACACTAAAACCCAAATAAAGCTTAACGAACCCTCAAAACGAAGTTTGATGTCCTTTAAGAAAAATGCCCCCCCCCCACATCTCTTTCTAACCCCTCGCCCTCTCCTCCTTTTTCTACCAGTCCTTAATTAATGACATTCTCCTGCTATCTTCACCTGTTCTCTTTTCAATCTGCCACTGATTTGATACGCAGAGTTCATTCATCCCTCCATCTCTCCTTTCATCCCTCCATCTCTCCTTTCATCCCTCCATCTCTCCTTTCATCCCTCCATCCCTCCATTCATCCCTCCATCTCTCCTTTCATCCCTCCATCTCTCCTTTCATCCCTCCATTCATCCCTCCATCTCTCCATTCATCCCTCCATCTCTCCTTTCATCCCTCCATCTCTCCTTTCATCCCTCTTTTCATCCCCCCTTTCATCTCTCCCTCCATCTCTCCTTTCATCCCTCCATCCATCCCTCCATCTCCTTTCATCCCTCCATCCCTCCATTCATCCCTCCATCTCCTTTCATCCCTCCATCCCTCCATTCATCCCTCCATATCTCCATTCATCCCTCCATCTCTCCATTCATCCCTCTTTTCATCCCCCCTTTCATCTCTCCCTCCATCTCTCCTTTCATCCCTCCATTCATCCCTCCATCTCCTTTCATCCCTCCATCCCTCCATTCATCCCTCCATATCTCCATTCATCCCTCCATCTCTCCTTTCATCCTTTCATCCCTCCATTCATCCCTCCATCTCTCCTTTCATCCCTCCATCTCTCCTTTCATCCCTCCATTCATCCCTCCATCTCTCCATTCATCCCTCCATCTCTCCTTTCATCCCTCCATCTCCTTTCATCCCTCCATCCCTCCATTCATCCCTCCATATCTCCATTCATCCCTCCATCTCTCCTTTCATCCTTTCATCCCTCCATTCATCCCTCCATCTCTCCTTTCATCCCTCCATCTCTCCTTTCATCTCTCCATTCATCCCTCCATCTCTCCATTCATCCCTCCATCTCTCCTTTCATCCCTCCATCTCTCCTTTCATCCCCCCATCTCTCCTTTCATCCCCCCATCTCTCCTTTCATCCCCCCCATCTCTCTTTTCATCCCTCCATCTCTCTTTTCATCCCCCTTTCATCCCTCTTTTCATCCCTCCATCTCTCCTTTCATCCCTCCATCTCTCCTTTCATCCCTCCATCTCTCCTTTCATCCCTCCATCTCTCCTTTCATCCCTCCATCTCTCCTTTCATCCCTCCATCTCTCCTTTCATCCCTCCATCTCTCCTTTCATCCCTCCATCTCTCCTTTCATCCCTCCATCCCTCCTTTCATCCCTCCATCTCTCCTTTCATCCCTCCATCTCTCCTTTCATCCCTCCATCTCTCCTTTCATCCCTCTCTAATTCTCTAACCCTCCAATCTCCCTCATCTCTCTTTCTCCCTCTGATATCCACATGTAACCTAACGTAGCAGACATAAGTCCCTAAATTAGTCTCTAGTCTCTATTAAATACACACATGTACCAGTATGTATTAATACACACATGTACCAGTATATATTAATACACACATGTACCAGTATGTCACCTTGTCGGTTCGCTGATTGGTTACTGGCCCAACACTCTAACCGCTTGGTCACCTTGTCGGTTCGCTGATTGGTTACTGGCCCAACACTAACCGCTTGGTCACCTTGTCGGTTCGGTGATTGGTTACTGGCCCAACACTCTAACCGCTTGGCCACCTTGTCGGTTCGGTGATTGGTTACTGGCCCAACACTCTAACCGCTTGGTCACCTTGTCGGTTCGGTGATTGGTTACTGGCCCAACGTCCTAACCGCTTGGCCACCTTGTGTGTTTGTACCTTAAACAGCAGAGAGTCGTCCATGTGTTCAGCGTAGACAGAGGTCAGCCTGTACTGGTTCTCAGTAGTGATGTCTATCTGATAGCCGGTCAGAACATAACACACCGTCCTGAACTCCTGGATCTTCCTCTGGAACACCTGGCAACAACACAGATACAACTCTGGTTCACAATCGTCTCTCAAACTCATCAGAAGAGATGAGGTAGAGGCAGAGGAGAGAGGGATGAGGCAGAGGAGAGAGGGATGAGGCAGAGGAGAGAGGGATGAGGCAGAGGAGAGAGGGATGAGGCAGAGGAGAGAGGGATGAGGCAGAGGAGAGAGGGATGAGGCAGAGGAGAGAGGGATGAGGTAGAGGAGAGAGGGATGAGGTAGAGGAGAGAGAGGGATGAGGTAGAGGAGAGAGGGATGAGGTAGAGGAGAGAGAGGGATGAGGTAGAGGAGAGAGAGGGATGAGGTAGAGGAGAGAGAGGGATGAGGTAGAGGAGAGAGAGGGATGAGGTAGAGGAGAGAGGGATGAGGTAGAGAGAGAGGGATGAGGTAGAGGAGAGAGAGATGAGGTAGAGGAGAGAGAGATGAGGTAGAGGAGAGAGAGAGATGAGGTAGAGGAGAGAGAGAGATGAGTAGAGGAGAGAGAGGGATGAGGTAGAGGAGAGAGAGGGATGAGGTAGAGGAGAGAGGGATGAGGTAGAGGAGAGAGGGATGAGGTAGAGGAGAGAGGGATGAGGTAGAGGAGAGAGAGGGATGAGGTAGAGGAGAGAGAGGGATGAGGTAGAGGAGAGAGGGATGAGGTAGAGGAGAGAGAGAGATGAGGTAGAGGAGAGAGAGGGATGAGGTAGAGGAGAGAGGGATGAGGTAGAGGAGAGAGGGATGAGGTAGAGGAGAGAGGGATGAGGTAGAGGAGAGAGGGATGAGGTAGAGGAGAGAGGGATGAGGTAGAGGAGAGAGAGATGAGGTAGAGGAGAGAGAGATGAGGTAGAGGAGAGAGAGATGAGGTAGAGGAGAGAGGGATGAGGTAGAGGAGAGAGAGAGATGAGGTAGAGGAGAGAGGGATGAGGTAGAGGAGAGAGGGATGAGGTAGAGGAGAGAGGGATGAGGTAGAGGAGAGAGGGATGAGGTAGAGGAGAGAGAGATGAGGTAGAGGAGAGAGGGATGAGGTAGAGGAGAGAGAGAGATGAGGTAGAGGAGAGAGAGAGATGAGGTAGAGGAGAGAGAGAGATGAGGTAGAGGAGAGAGAGAGATGAGGTAGAGGAGAGAGAGATGAGGTAGAGGAGAGAGAGATGAGGTAGAGGAGAGAGAGATGAGGTAGAGGAGAGAGAGATGAGGTAGAGGAGAGAGAGATGAGGTAGAGGAGAGAGGGATGAGGTAGAGGAGAGAGAGAGATGAGGTAGAGGAGAGGGGGATGAGGTAGAGGAGAGAGAGATGAGGTAGAGGAGAGAGAGATGAGGTAGAGGAGAGGAATAAGAAGTGTAGGAGGAAGAAAGGGGATAAAACATGTTTATTTTCTATGTAATACAACATTCCACACCTCCTTCAACCGCTGGTGTCTTCAGTTCAGCTGTTTCCATCTGTTTACGCAGATCTACAACACATAGAACAGTCGTGTTTACGCAGATCTACAACATAGAACAGTCGTGTTTACACAGATCTACAACATAGAACAGTCGTGTTAAAGTAGATCTACAACACAGAACAGTCGTGTTAAAGTAGATCTACAACACAGAACAGTCGTGTTAAGCCGCATGTAGAATACAGAACAGTCCCTTAACGTAGAGCTGTCATGTTAAAGTAGACCTACAACACAAAACAGTCCCTTAACGTAGAGCTGTCATGTTAAAGTAGACCTACAGGTTTTATTGGGCCCAAAGGAGGTTTTATTGGGCCCACAGGAGGTTTTATTGGGCCCACAGGAGGTTTTATTGGGCCCACAGGAGGTTTTATTGGGCCCACAGGAGGTTTTATTGGGCCAGCGGGAGGTTTTATTGGGCCCGCGGGAGGTTTTATTGGGCCCGCGGGAGGTTTTATTGGGCCCGCGGGAGGTTTTATTGGGCCCGCGGGAGGTTTTATTGGGCCCGCGGGAGGTTTTATTGGGCTTATCGGTTTGGGCTTCTTCAGGTCCATTTTCAGTCTACATAATTACAAATCATTTGTTCCAGCCTCCTGACCGTCCACTTCAGAAAGAAAATATGAATCGAATTGATGATTTCTTGACATAGAACATAGCAGAGAATATGACATATAGAATAGTCTGCATAGTCTTAAACAGAGTCACTATGCAGATCTAGGAGAGAGGAGCCAAGAAGAGGGGAGGAGAGGAAGGAAGAGGAGAAGAGGTGGAGGAGAGGAAGGAAGAGAGGAAGAGGTGGAGGAGAGAGGAGACAAGAAGAGGGGAGGAGAGGAAGGAAGAGGAGAAGAGGCGGAGAGAAGATGAGAAGAGGTAGAGGAGTGATGAAGGAGAGAAGAGAGGAGGTAGACGAGAGAGGAGGTGGAGGAGAGGAGAGAAAAGGTGGAGGAGAGGGAAACGAGAGGAGATAGGAGGTGGAGAAGAAGAGAGGGAGAAGAGGTGGAGAAGAAGAGGGGAGAAGAGAGGGGAGAAGAGAGGGGAGAAGAGGAGAGGGGAGAGGAGAGGGAGAAGAGAGGAGAGAAGAGAGGAGAGAAGAGAGGAGAGAAGAGAGGAGAGGGGAGAAGAGAGGAGAAGAGAGTAGAGAAGAGGGGAGAAGAGAGGAGAGGGAGAAGAGAGGAGAGAAGAGGGGAGAAGAGAGGAGAGAAGAGGGAGAAGAGAGAAGAGAAGAGAAGAGAAGAGAGGAGAGGGGAGAAGAGAGAAGAGAGGGCAGAAGAGAAGAGAAGAGAGGAGAGGGCAGAAGAGAGGAGAGAGGTGGAGGAGAAGAGGAGAGAAGACAGGAGAGGGGAGAAGAGAGAAGAGGAGAGGGTGGAGACGAGGTGGAGGTGAGTAGAGGTGGAGAGGAGAGAGGAGGTGGAGAGAAGAGAAAAGAGGGTGGAGACGAGGTGGAGGTGAGTAGAGGTGGAGAGGAGAGAAGAGGTGGACAGGAATAATTCGATCAATTAAGTCTGAAATCAATTTGGGACTTTCTGATTTAAACGACTTGATTTGCGAAGACAAAGACCAGAAAAAAAAGCACCATATTCCCCTTGTAGTACCCCACAGGCTCCCAGGTCAAGAGGAGTGTACTACCTAGGGAACAGGGTAGCATCTGGAACACCATATTCCCCTTGTAGTACCCACAGGCTCCCAGGTCAAGAGGAGTGTACTACCTAGGGAACAGGGTAGCATCTGGAACACCATATTCCCCTTGTAGTACCCACAGGCTCCCAGGTCAAGAGGAGTGTACTACCTAGGGAACAGGGTAGCATCTGGAACACCATATTCCCCTTGTAGTACCCACAGGCTCCCAGGTCAAGAGGAGTGTACTATCTAGGGAACAGGGTAGCATCTGGAACACCATATTCCCCCTTGTAGTACCCACAGGCTCCCAGGTCAAGAGGAGTGTACTACCTAGGGAACAGGGTAGCATCTGGAACACCATATTCCCCTTGTAGTACCCACAGGCTCCCAGGTCAAGAGGAGTGTACTACTAGGGAACAGGGTAGCATCTGGAACACCATATTCCCCTTGTAGTACCCACAGGCTCCCAGGTCAAGAGGAGTGTACTATCTAGGGTACAGGGAAGCATCTGGAACACCATATTCCCCTTGTAGTACCCACAGGCTCCCAGGTCAAGAGGAGTGTACTATCTAGGGAACAGGGTAGCATCTGGAACACCATATTCCCTTGTAGTACCCACAGGCTCCCAGGTCAAGAGGAGTGTACTATCTAGGGAACAGGGTAGCATCTGGAACACCATATTCCCCTTGTAGTACCCACAGGCTCCCAGGTCAAGAGGAGTGTACTATCTAGGGAACAGGGTAGCATCTGGAACACCATATTCCCCTTGTAGTACCCACAGGCTCCCAGGTCAAGAGGAGTGTACTATCTAGGGAACAGGGTAGCATCTGGAACACCATATTCCCCTTGTAGTACCCACAGGCTCCTAGGTCAAGAGGAGTGTACTATCTAGGGAACAGGGTAGCATCTGGAAACACCATATTCCCCTTGTAGTACCCACAGGCTCCCAGGTCAAGAGGAGTGTACTATCTAGGGAACAGGGTAGCATCTGGAACACCATATTCCCCTTGTAGTACCCACAGGCTCCCAGGTCAAGAGGAGTGTACTATCTAGGGAACAGGGTAGCATCTGGAACACCATATTCCCCTTGTAGTACCCACAGGCTCCCAGGTCAAGAGGAGTGTACTATCTAGGGAACAGGGTAGCATCTGGAACACCATATTCCCCTTGTAGTACCCACAGGCTCCCAGGTCAAGAGGAGTGTACCATCTAGGGAACAGGGTAGCATCTGGAACACCCTCTCCAAGCCAGAGAAATGGGCCTGCCTGGAATCTGATCAATTATTGACACAACAGTGAATGTTCCATAGTTCAGAAGGAGTGGTGTGGGTCGAGTGGAGGCGGAACAGAGCCTAATGAAACAACTGAATGACTGTGTAATTAACGTCACATAATCACAACAATGAACAATGACACAGACACATCCAGCCGTTGACAGCGTGAGGGGAATTACATGCTTTATTCATAATGTGATACTCCTCACCCTCCGGATTACTCATAGTCACGTCTCTCCTCCTCTCCTCTCTACTTCATCTCCTCCCTCTCTCCTCCCTTGTCCTCCCTTACTCCTCCCTTGTCATTCCTCCTTCCTTGTCCTCCCTCTCTCCTCCCTCCTTCCTTATCCTTCCTCTCTCCTCCCTCCCTTGTCCTCCCTCTCTCCTCCTTGTGCTCCCTCTCTCCTCCCTTGTGCTCCTCTCTCCTCCCTCTCTCCTCTCTCTCCTCTGATCTCTTCCCTCCTCTCTCCTTCCTCCTCCCTTGTCCGCCCTCTTTCCTCCCTCCTTCCTCCCTTGTCCTCCCTCTCTTGTCCTCCCTCTCTCCTCCCTTGTCCTCCCTCCTTCCTCTCTCCTCTTCCCTCTTTCCTCCCTTTCTCCTCGTCCTCCCTCTCTCCTCTGATTTATCTTCCCTCTGTCCTCTCTCCCTCTTTCCTCCCTCTCTCCTCCCACTCTCCTCCCACTCACCTCCCTCTTTCCTCCCTCTCTCCTCCCTCTTTCCTCCCTCTCTCCTCCCTTGTCCGCCCTCTCCTCCCTCGTCCCCCTCTCTCGTCCGCCCTCTTCCTCCCTCGTCCGCCCTCTCTCCTCCCTCGTCCGCCCTCTCTCCTCCCTCGTCTGCCCTCTCTCCTCCCTCGTCCGCCCTCCTCTCCTCCCTCTCCTCCCTCGTCCGCCCTCTCTCCTCCCTCGTCCGCCCGCTCTCCTCCCTTGTCTGCCCTCTCCTCCCTCCCTTGTCCGCCCTCTCCTCCCTTGTCCGTCGTCCGTCCGTCCGCCCTCTCTCCTCCCTTGTCTTCCCTCTCTCCTATTCTTCCCTCTCCACACTTTGTCTGTCCACTCATTCTCTAGGTCCTCTCACGTTCCCTCTCCCTAAAACAGACCATTTCTGTGTTCAGTCTGTCTGTGTGTGTGTGTGTGTGTAAACAGCCCATTTCTACAGTGAGTTTCAGTCTCTCTCCAGGGTAACTAAGCCGTGTTCACACTGCAGGCATTAATGCTCAATCCGTTTTGGGACACCGACTGTCCAATACCATGTTACAACCCACCAAAATCAGATGTGTGTGTTCACGCAGCAGTCATTGGCTGACACGGCTATGCTAGTTGTCATAGTAACGGCAGGCGTGGAGCGGTGGTGGAGGCTGATTGTGGTGGCGCTTGTGCTTCCTATCACTCAGAAGTTATGGAACAAGCTACGGTGACAACACGCCTGCAGTTACTATGACAACAACGCCTGCCATGTTTCCTCGTTGAACTTCAGAAGTGGTGTGAGAACACTTAAAGCCTCAAAGTAAATATGAGTCTTCTCCGCGCTAGCCAGCCAGCCGCAGCAGTCACGCTAGCCAGCCAGCCGCAGCAGTCACGCTAGCCAGCCAGCCGCTGCAGCAGTCCGCTAGCCAGCCAAGCCGCAGCAGTCGCTAGCCAGCCAGCCGCAGCAGGCCGCTAGCCAGCCAGCCGCAGCAGTCACGCTAGCCAGCCAGCCGCAGCAGTCCGCTAGCCAGCCAGCCGCAGCAGTCCGCTAGCCAGCCAGCCGCAGCAGTCCGCTAGCCAGCCAGCCGCAGCAGTCACGCTAGCCAGCCGCAGCAGTCACGCTAGCCAGCCAGCCGCAGCAGTCACGCTAGCCAGCCAGCCGCAGCAGTCACGCTAGCCAGCCAGCCGCAGCAGTCACGCTAGCCAGCCAGCCGCAGCAGTCACGCTAGCCAGCCAGCCGCAGCAGTCCACCTAGCCAGCCGCAGCAGTCCACCTAGCCAGCCGCAGCAGTCACCCTAGCCAGCCAGCCGCAGCAGTCACGCTAGCCAGCCAGCCGCAGCAGTCACGCTAGCCAGCCAGCCGCAGCAGTCACGCTAGCCAGCCAGCCGCAGCAGTCCACCTAGCCAGCCGCAGCAGTCACGCTAGCCAGCCAGCCGCAGCAGTCACGCTAGCCAGCCAGCCGCAGCAGTCACGCTAGCCAGCCAGCCGCAGCAGTCACGCTAGCCAGCCAGCCGCAGCAGTCACGCTAGCCAGCCAGCCGCAGCAGTCACGCTAGCCAGCCAGCCGCAGCAGTCACGCTAGCCAGCCAGCCGCAGCAGTCCACCTAGCCAGCCAGCCGCAGCAGTCCACCTAGCCAGCCAGCCGCAGCAGTCCACCTAGCCAGCCGCAGCAGTCCACCTAGCCAGCCGCAGCAGTCACGCTAGCCAGCCAGCCGCAGCAGTCACGCTAGCCAGCCAGCCGCAGCAGTCACGCTAGCCAGCCAGCCGCAGCAGTCCACCTAGCCAGCCGCAGCAGTCCACCTAGCCAGCCGCAGCAGTCACGCTAGCCAGCCAGCCGCAGCAGTCACGCTAGCCAGCCAGCCGCAGCAGTCCACCTAGCCAGCCGCAGCAGTCACGCTAGCCAGCCAGCCGCAGCAGTCACGCTAGCCAGCCAGCCGCAGCAGTCACGCTAGCCAGCCAGCCGCAGCAGTCACGCTAGCCAGCCAGCCGCAGCAGTCACGCTAGCCAGCCAGCCGCAGCAGTCACGCTAGCCAGCCAGCCGCAGCAGTCCACCTAGCCAGCCAGCCGCAGCAGTCCACCTACCCAGCCGCAGCAGTCCACCTAGCCAGCCGCAGCAGTCCACCTAGCCAGCCGCAGCAGTCACGCTAGCCAGCCAGCCGCAGCAGTCACGCTAGCCAGCCAGCCGCAGCAGTCACGCTAGCCAGCCAGCCGCAGCAGTCCACCTAGCCAGCCGCAGCAGTCACGCTAGCCAGCCAGCCGCAGCAGTCACGCTAGCCAGCCAGCCGCAGCAGTCACGCTAGCCAGCCAGCCGCAGCAGTCACGCTAGCCAGCCAGCCGCAGCAGTCACGCTAGCCAGCCAGCCGCAGCAGTCCACCTAGCCAGCCAGCCGCAGCAGTCCACTAGCCAGCCGCAGCAGTCCACCTAGCCAGCCGCAGCAGTCCACCTAGCAGCCGCAGCAGTCCGCTAGCCAGCCAGCCGCAGCAGTCACGCTAGCCAGCCAGCCGCAGCAGTCACGCTAGCCAGCCAGCCGCAGCAGTCCACCTAGCCAGCCAGCCGCAGCAGTCCACCTACCCAGCCGCAGCAGTCCACCTAGCCAGCCGCAGCAGTCCACCTAGCCAGCCGCAGCAGTCACGCTAGCCAGCCAGCCGCAGCAGTCACGCTAGCCAGCCAGCCGCAGCAGTCACGCTAGCCAGCCAGCCGCAGCAGTCCACCTAGCCAGCCGCAGCAGTCACGCTAGCCAGCCAGCCGCAGCAGTCACGCTAGCCAGCCAGCGCAGCAGTCACGCTAGCCAGCAGCCGCAGCAGTCACGCTAGCCAGCCAGCCGCAGCAGTCCACGCTAGCCAGCCAGCCGCAGCAGTCCACCTAGCCAGCCAGCCGCAGCAGTCCACCTAGCCAGCCGCAGCAGTCCACCTAGCCAGCCGCAGCAGTCCACCTAGCCAGCCGCAGCAGTCACGCTAGCCAGCCAGCCGCAGCAGTCACGCTAGCCAGCCAGCCGCAGCAGTCACGCTAGCCAGCCAGCCGCAGCAGTCACGCTAGCCAGCCAGCCGCAGCAGTCACGCTAAGCCAGCCAGCCGCAGCAGTCCACCTAGCCAGCCAGCCGCAGCAGTCCACCTACCCAGCCGCAGCAGTCACCTAGCCAGCCGCAGCAGTCCACCTAGCCAGCCGCAGCAGTCACGCTAGCCAGCCAGCCGCAGCAGTCACGCTAGCCAGCCAGCCGCAGCAGTCACGCTAGCCAGCCAGCCGCAGCAGTCCACCTAGCCAGCCGCAGCAGTCACGCTAGCCAGCCAGCCGCAGCAGTCACGCTAGCCAGCAGCCGCAGCAGTCACGCTAGCCAGCCAGCCGCAGCAGTCACGCTAGCCAGCCAGCGCAGGCAGTCACGCTAGCCAGCCAGCCGCAGCAGTCACGCTACCAGCCAGCCGCAGCTGTCCACCTAGCAGCCGCAGCAGTCCACCTAGCCAGCCGCAGCAGTCCACCTAGCCAGCCCAGCAGTCCACCTAGCAGCCGCAGCAGTCACGCTAGCCAGCCAGCCGCAGCAGTCACGCTAGCCACAGCAGTCCACCTAGCTAGCCACAGCACTCCACCTAGCTAGCCACAGCAGTCCACTAGCTAGCCACAGCAGTCCACTAGTAGCCACAGCAGTCCACCTAGCCAGAGGTGGAGNGAGAGAGAGAGACAGCACGAGAGAGACAGCACGAGAGAGACAGCACGAGAGAGACAGCACGAGAGAGAGAGAGGACAGCACGAGAGAGAGAGAGACAGCACGAGAGAGAGAGAGAGCAGCACGAGAGAGAGAGAGGACAGCACGAGAGAGAGAGAGAGACAGCACGAGAGAGAGAGAGAGAGAGAGAGAGAGAGAGAGAGAGAGAGAGACAGCACGAAGAGAGAGACAGCACGAGAGAGAGAGACAGCACGAGAGAGAGAGACAGCACGAGAGAGAGAGACAGCACGAGAGAGAGAGACAGCACGAGAGAGAGAGACAGCAGTGATGAAAAGCCAGAGGGAACAACAACCAGAGGAAAATGGAACAGTCTGCAAAAGAGAAACTCCTGTTTCTGTGTTCCCTTAATGGAAGTGAAACCATTTCACCTCCCAAGAGGCTAAAACATTTAAAAATTACACAGAAACCACACACACAATCAAAAGGGGATGAAATGAACATGTTAAAACACATATAGATGCCTACCAAAGACACATATTAATGCACGCACACACACTGTTGAGATAAGGTTCTTTACTGCCTAAGTTTGACAGTTGAAGAGCACCATATCTTACAAGACAGATGGAAACCTAACGTTCACCCTGAGTGGTTAAGTGGTTACAGTGGTACAGAATAATAGGCTAGAGTGTGTGTGTGTAGCTAGATTACCACAACATTTCAAATGCCATGAGGACAGTGCAGAGATCTAACCCATTTCACTTCACTGTCTGCAATGAGGGGGAACAAATTGGAGAGCTAGAATTAATTGAATTATTTGTATTTTTCATGGCAGACGGATGCAAAAACGATGCATCCCATTTGTATGAGACAGGGTCCCTGACCTGAGGACGACATCACGAGACGAGTAATGAGCATGTCACTCCTTCAAGAAGGTGGGTGTTCTATACAGTCTCTGTTCCCAGACAAGACGCATTACCCTTCAAAGCAGAGGCAGCAGAATGGCATGTGAAGGTCACCTTGGAAAGCAGATGCGATTCCTCTTTGACCTTCAACCTGCTGAGACTGAATGACTGGAAGACACAAGGCAATGTTCTTTCAATGTGTTCAATTAGACTGACTGATAGCCACTGTTCCAGTGTGTTCGATAACACAGAGATCCGGAGCCCCATATCCCTTTGCTCCGAGTATATTTGAGGCTTGGGTCGTGCTGCGGTACTGACTTTATCAAATGGTTTTAGACGACTGAGGTGGGGCTATACGCTGACCTTTTGTTACGAGGAGCATGTGTGCGCCTAAGTTGAACAATGTTGGTGCACCCAGAGAAATTTAGAAACACAATGACAAATATTTGAGTAAAATCGCGGCACTGTAGAGCCCCGTGGGGCTTATTGAGTTTAACACAGAACCTCAGAGGAGGAGCCATTTCTATGACCTTTTTATTACAGAACATCAAGCCGAAGTGGGTTAGAACCTGCGGGATGTCTTCTGATGCGTTCTGAAGTCTGTAGAGGCGGCCGCCAGCAGCAGTGACTGTCTACCCACCTACTGAGTCTACTACCGCTTCATCTTTACAACTGGGGCATCCACTGAAGAACACAGATACTAGCCTAACTACAACAGATCACGGTATTGTAGCTCAATCATTCAGTGCAAATCCAGGATTAAATTCGAAACGGATCACCTGTTCTCTTATTTCTAACCAGACAACATGATCTATACCAGAAGTAAAGCTTTACATGAGATACAAGGATGACACTAGCCTGACCGATTTAAAAATGGGTACAAACAACCCTCAAACCGCTGTCCGAGCCCATATTAAAACGGGTACAAACAACCCTCAAACCGCTGTCTGAGCCCATATTAAAACGGGTACAAACAACCCTCAAACCGCTGCCCGAGCCCATATTAAAACGGGTACAAACAACCCTCAAACCGCTGCCCGAGCCCATATTAAAACGGGTACAAACAACCCTCAAACCGCTGTCCGAGCCCATATTAAAACGGGTACAAACAACCCTCAAACCGCTGTCCGAGCCCATATTAAAACGGGTACAAACAGCCCTCAAACCGCTGCCCGAGCCCATATTAAAACGGGTACAAACAACCCTCAAACCGCTGCCCGAGCCCATATTAAAACGGGTACAAACAACCCTCAAACCGCTGTCCGAGCCCATATTAAAACGGGTACAAAACCCTCAAACCGCTGTCCGAGCCCATATTAAAACGGGTACAAACAACCCTCAAACCGCTGTCCGAGCCCATATTAAAACGGGTACAAACAACCCTCAAACCGCTGCCCGAGCCCATATTAAAACGGGTACAAACAACCCTCAAACCGCTGTCCGAGCCCATATTAAAACGGGTCATTATTTCAGTTGGAGGGTAAGCTGCATCAGCATGTTTGTTTTGGAGAATTCCATTAGGGAGAGGCTGTTCCTTAGAGCGAAGGGAGGGGGTTATTTACCATTCGGGACACACAACTCTTGATTTTCTGAAGTGATCAGAATGCCTAAATGTGTGACCGGCTGCAGCTCCAGCAACAATCTTCCCACTGCTGCCTGCTGGTCCTCTCTCATCTCCCCTCTGTCTCTGGTCTAATTTCACCACTCACTAAAGCAAAACAAATATTGTGGCATTAAAAACAAATAAACATCCATCTAAACCTGTAACTGAGGGTTTCCGCAACCACTGCCTACACTGAAATGGATGCTTACCTCGAATGACCCCACATTAGGGAGGTCTGTTGCTCAGACCGAGTCTGATGGTAGAGACATGAAAGAAGAGAGACTAGGTGGCTGCTCTGAATACTGAGCAGTATGCTCTGCATAGTGTTATAACATGCAACATGCCTGAGCCCCAATGACAATTTAGTCTGAATCAATGGGCTTTCTATGAGATGGGTGGGATGAGACAATGTCTGTGTACACAGGCTGAAGTTAGACCGACTGTCAGTGGATCTCTGGGTGTTCCATGTGCAGTGCAGTGTTGCTTGGCAGCGGGCTCTTGTGTTGACCAGGAGAGAAATACCTGGCGAATACTGAGCGACTGGGTATCCTGGACTAGAGATAGTTACATATTTTGATATTATTTTTGACAATACATCTTCAATATCGCAATATTATTTTTGCACTAGTTGGCTGTACCCGCACCAAAACTCCAATAAAACAAATATATAATAATTGAAATCGCAATACATATAGAATCACAATACATATTGTATCGGCACCTAGGCTAAGTATCGTGATAATATCATATCGGGAGGTCGATTCCCAGCCCTACTAAGTAGCGTAACATACATACATCATCATCTAACAAGAGTTAACAAGCATCATAAATTCACTCTTAGTTTCAATCCAATGGAGCAACTTTTTAGCCACATGACTCAGAAGAACAGTTGTGCTTCCACACTCACAAGCAGACCCCATCTTCCACGCACTGGAACATACGGCCTGCCCTAGGGCTCCCCACCAGAGAGACAACACTCTCAGCAAGAGCCAGTAAGGCAGCCATACATGGGCTCTGAGGTCCCCACTGGGACACACAAATCCTGGGTGAGGCGTTTCTGCACCCTGATCACATCCTCAAGCCGTTTCTGCACCCTGATCACATCATCAAGCCGTTGAAAAGTGCAGACGGCTTCATTGTAAACCAAACACGAAACATTTCCTTTTCCTCTCAAAAACCCGAGTGCTGCAGAGTTTGCATGACAAACATGGGTCACTCGGGACATGAATGCCCAGTCTCATTGTCCTTGCTCATCAAGCCACCTCATATTCTTTAACAAAAGGGGGAAAAGCTGGCCTCAGAAGCATCTGAGAAATGAGCTCCGACCAGAGAAGGCAGATTGGTAAGTGCCACACTTCCCACCGGGGTCTGTATTCCCCAGAACCATTCAAGCCCATAATCCCAGTATGACATATCATCCAACCACCACAGAGCTGATCAGGTAGGGGAGTATTGGAGGTACGATAGACAGCTTGTTCTGTGGTCTACATTCATAAAAGAACAATTAAAACCCCTCATTATTTCTGAGAAATCAAGCCAACAACTGCATCAAGGGAGAGTGTTGTAGTGTTGAGGTAGTGGGAGAAAATAACAGACTGGGTGTCTGGGCACAGCTAGGAGAAACCCACTATGATGGAACCCAGGACAGCAGAAAGTTCACAAATTCTTAGAAACCCAGAGTGTTTGGAGAGACAATAGATTGTGGAAATACAGAATGCTCCAGAGGGAATGAAGGCAGCAGAGTGTGAACACTGACTGCGACAGTTTGAGACAGAGCAGTATCACGGCAGCAGACTGGTTTGGCTCTGGCTGTGTGAGGCTGGGCCGACCTTACGCCTCTGTCTTCTGCTCCTCACAGGAGGTAGCGTGGTGTGAGGAGGCGTGGTGTGTGATTGGGCCTCTGGCTGGCAGACTGCATGCTGGGAACAGCTGGTCTGGAGCAGTCTTCACTGGGCTCTGAGGCCACACAACAGACCGTGTGTGCTGGTGCTGCCTCTCCTAGTCCTAACCCCACCCCCCACCAGCTGCACAGGATGCCCAGCCACAGATCTGTAGACACCATGAGAGTGGCCAGTGGCTGTCCACACTAAAACAAAATAATATTCTTGAAGTGCTGTTTCTGGTCCAGAGAAGCTGACAACCATGCTGACCACTAGGTAACCAACAGTTTGGAAATAGAAATCTCCTGTAATTTCCTTGTTCTACATTCTTGATCTGGTATTTTAGCTTGGATCATTCAATCAGGTCTTGGGTGAGGGCAGCGTTAAAGAGCACCCAAAAGCAAATAGAAAACTTCCCGTCCAAAAAATAGGTGCTGCCATCACTTAGAAAAATAAGCCCCTAGTCTCATTTGTCAAAACATCTCACTTAAGGGCTGCTAAAAACACTTAGGGAATGTGTCAAGTTAGACATGGCTTAAATAAAAACTAAATTGATCACAGGCTTATAAATATCAAAACACCCCAAAGAACAAAAAGGGATAAAACAGGGCAGTTGGCATAACGTGTTCTAAGCCTCATTAGGAGAGCAGAATTCTGCTGGGTTCAGGAACGGAAGAAGAAAATCAGTATGAAACACAAACAGCTTTTCATAACAAGCATGAGACAGGGGCATGACTGATATGTCATTTTTGCAGACGGTTAGATTTGCTTGCAAGGGCATGTGAGAGCAGAGCAGGGAGATTTAGGCGAGTTAATGGGAAACATTCAATTGCGCAGTGTAACCTGCAGCGACAACCCCCCCAAACTCTACCTTCTCTCACACCCTGCAAAAGAGAAGTGTTTGCATGAATATTTAAGAAACATCTTGAGCTAAATTCATTCATTCACCAAATAGGCCACAGGTATTTGAGATGGAAGTAATGCCACAGACAGTCATTGGAGGACTGAAGGGCAAGACATAATTCATCACAGACACAGTCAATAAAAAAAAAGTCAATGTAGGCTATATCAAAGCACACCATTTAATCATTTTCTGTATCACGGACACCTTATATTTGCAGAGTTATATTACATTGGGACCTAGCAACTAGTGAGCATTACTGACTGTGGCAGGACTCTTTTGGAAACATTCGCTCTCTAACAATGAGAACTCAATGAACAGAAAACACTATGCAGTGTACAATAAACTGGTAGAATACATCTATGGCCCTGCTTTATATAGCCTAGTAGTGGACTTTACTATAGGGTGGTGACAGAGCAACACATTTGACAAGAGTTTGAGCGTTTCCTATGGTCAAGGACAAGTGTGAGTAGCAGACAACCAAAGCTGCTTGTGGGTAGACGGCTCCAGCTGCCCACAAATACAAGCATAAGCCCAGACCAGTGCCAACACCAACTAAAGTAGGGTAAAGTAAAACAACACAGCCATGAAGGCAAGCAGATCTTTTGCCAGAACTTTGGGCAGCTTTAACCCAAGGGAATTAGTTTGAAAGGTATGTAGGTTATCCCAATTTGACGCAATGTAACATGATCATTGCAGTGGTAGGATGCCAAAATATAAGAAACTGGTACAGGACGTGCACATTTTTGACAGTGGCACACAATGCAGCACAACTTGTCCCAATCTCTCAAACTCTTAGCTACTTTGACAACCATGACAACCATGACTGAAGACCAATGTTCCCTCTAAGCTGCACGTGCGTGCAGTAGTCAGAGCATGCAGCTCCCCCAGGACTGCATGCAGAAATATCTGCCCACAGAGAGAAGCACGAGATGGAACTTAACTTTCTAGAGCAGTGGTCACCAACAGGTCGATCGCGATTTCCAAGGCATTCCTAGTAGATCCCCAAACGGGCTGTACAATACAGCTGCCCTGCACACCGGGTAGGTGAACTGTTGCCATTTTGAACCATTTCATGTGTCAAAGTACAAACTCTGCCTTCCCGACGGGCCCAGAGAGCAAATCAAGTGCACTATAGGCCTAACGCTGGCCAATCGGATGGCTCAGATGACCATGTCTGCAGAGACGTAGCAGGCATAAAAGAAAGCTACAGCAAAGTTGATACTATACGGTTTCAAAATGTTTAAAACCATGACTAGAGAGAAACTATCAATGAATACAGCAAAGAGCTGCCGTTTTCATGAGTGAGTTCATGTTCAAGTTCTTACTCAGCACTATCAACATGTTGTATTTAACACTTTTAAGCCATAAAATGACGTTTTTCCTATTTCCACTCAGCGCTACAACAAGTACTGCAGCAGTAATGAATGAGTTGGAATATGTATCTATGGGCTTGCGTTGTTGTTATTAGCAGTTTGGGTCTTTTTTAATATCAAGGAATATTTCACTTTCTCTGTTCATAGGAGTAACAACATGAATTTGTGCATGAGGCAAAAATGTATTTATTTTACCTTTATTTAACTAGGCAAGTCAGTTAAGAACAAATTCTTATTTTCAATGACGGCCTAGGAACAGTGGGTTAACTGCCTGTTCAGGGGCAGAACGACAGATTTGTACCTTGTCAGCTCAGGGGTTTGAACTTGCAACCTTCCGGTTACTAGTCCAACGCTCTAACCACTAGGCTACCCTGCCAAATAATGGGGTGTGACTCAAGTTTCGCTATCAGCTGGTAGACAGTGTCACTTTTTGGTCAGTGGAGGAAAGAGAAAGCGGAGAGCTGTTGAGAGGCAGACCCTCAGTTTGCTGCTTTCTGCCTCCACTGAGATTGACCAGATTGCAGGCACCATCAGCACAGTAAAATAAAAAGCAAAATATTTTAAATGTAAGCTCACTCAGCTGTGCTTCACAAGTAATCTATTACCGACCGATGTGATCATGTAGTCTACCTCAATTTTATATATATATATTTTTTTTAAATGGCCCCAACAAGAACAATGCACTGGCAGGGAAATTAAAGCAAAGCCAATATGTGGTGATAATGTATTGGGCCTATAGCTTATGGCACAAGCTTCATTGCTACAGTACTGTTTTTAATCAGTTAATTTTGCAAGGGTTTAATTTTAAGTCATGTTAGATCTCAGGTTGCATTTTGACTCAAAGTGATCTTGACTCAGAAAAGGTTGGTGACCACTGTTCTAGAGTTTTCCCTGTTAACACTATCAACGTTTCCCTTTACTGTGGCAAATGTGTTCGAATCAATGCAATAGCCACTTTCAATTCAACATACCAAAACAAACTATGCAAGAGATTTTGTTGTAGGCAGAATACATCGGAGTAGGATTCTATTGCATTAACACACACTACTCCGCCCGTACTCTACACAGACCGGTGCAGCATAAACAATCAGAGCTGCAGTAGGCCTATATGCAATTAGACCATTGACATATGGATCTGTGCCATTTACTTTGAACTGGACTGTGTTTGCAGCATTAGCGGTCGTGACTGGATGCGCTTGTTTTGAGATCAAAGCTAGAGCTGCATGTAGCCACATGTGAAAATGTTGTTCATATCCTTTGCTAGTTAGTGAGTTATTAGCCCAGTCATTTGTAGTCAGCAATAGGGGAGTGAATGCTTCCTAAAAGAGAACAAAATGTGTACATTTCTAGACATCTTTGAAACCAGAGTCAGGTAAAGAGCTTTATTCATGTCTTAAAGGGGCACTATTGTATTTTGAGACAGGCTTGAATAAGCTAAGTAGCCAATAGGCAGAGGGTAGCATAACTTGTCTGATGATCTGTAATAATGTATGGGAATAATAATGCATTTTGTAAAGTGGTTTCTTGGATCAAACAACATTTTCAGTCACCTCCTTGTCTGAAGCACAAGTTGATAAACAGGTTAATGTCAAGCCTTGTATATCTATTTTCAAAAGTCTAATGGAATTAAGGCCTACAATGAACCCCAGACATTGGCTGCTACTGTAGGCTGAATGATAGAACAGCTATTTCCATGTTAAAATGTTATGGATGGATTTTCGCCATTGTTTTGATGGTAGGCCACTCTGGTAGGCCTACATTATGATCAAATAGCCATAGTAGCCTACATTGCCACTGTTAAAATTGTAACTTAAAGCAGGTACAGCCTCAGTGTTCACAGTAAACATATACGGGAAGTTGCACAGAATTTTCACAAAGTTCAAGTTTCCACTCAGCAGACCTGAAATTTTCTCAGAGCTTAAAACATTTTAGGGAACATTGCTGAAGACCACAACATAATCACTGACATTTTCTATTCTAAATACTCTATGTATTCACTAGCAACGGCGGCCGAAATTACACACTGGAAGACCAACAGATTATAAGGGTGACGTCAGTCACAGACAGAAACTGGACAGGACACCAACCCGTCCTGGGTTTCAGACAAGCCAAGCAATAAGCCAACTCATCTGAATACATTCATTGCATATGGTGATGTTAATAGTTAGTGTTGTGATGCTGCCAGCAATACAGTTAAATTTGTAGCCCATTAGATGTAACATGCCAAGAAATGCGTGAACTAGTTGGCATAACTGGTAAATCTGACATCAGCAGAACAGAAGCAAAACACATACCCAGCAACGTCGAGCAACTGAGAAGGGAATCCGCTGACCTTATATGTACCCTACTAGTAGTAACAAAAGCGAATACATTGTGGGTGCAGGATTCACCAACAAGCGGCGTAGCTAGCTACAGTAGCTAACTAGCTGCAAACGATACATGTAGTTAGCGCTAACATTACACATATTATTCTCAACTCGCCCGAATGTTGCACAGCCAGGTAGGGGGTATGTAGTTCCATGGATGGTGGCTACAGTACAGTAGAACCCATGTTTCCTACTTACGAGCTCTGACTTTGCTAATAGCTACAATGAGGAATGTTACTATGACTGTGATGTGTTTGTCCCACCTAGCAAGCTAATTTAAGATGAATGCACTAACTGGAAATCGCTCTGAATAAGACCGTCTGTTAAATGTACATAGTCATTGTTGTCATTGTCAGCACCAACAATGTGACAGCTAGCCAGCCAACTAATGTTAGCTAGCTCGATGTAGTTAGCTCATTTCCCCAAGGTCACTCGGCTCACTTTGTCAAAATTACAAATATTATTTTGTATCCACTAACCACGTGCTAAAGAATGGGTAGTTGTGGGTTCAATCCATTGCTCGCTGGCCAAGACGAGCTCGACAGCAATGCAACTCGTCGAACACTGGACTATCAAGTTGCTGCTAACTAGCCTAGCTAGCATACCTTTGAACCTATTACAGATTCCTGATTCGTTTCAAAATGTGTTATTAAGGTGCACAATTATTCTCTTGATATTATTTATACTATATTGTGTTTAGTTGCTAAATATTTTATTAACATTACCTGGAAATCACGTTCTTCGTTGAACCTAGAAAATCTGTCAGCCATTTTCTGTACGCAGCAGCTTCTTTCGTCTCTCTGAATGCTGTACTTGGAAACGCCTACTGAGTTACCAACAAAGCAACTGTCCAATTGTAACTCGCAAATGCTTTGATTGACGTATACTTTGAAACAATGTAGCACATTTGTAAAACAGTGTAACTTATTGTTATTAAGCGTGCCCAAGCATATTAGCTGGTTCCTAAACCAGCAACGGCCACCCTCATATGACAATCTAGGTCATTTAGTTTAGACTACATTTATACCCCACACAAATGCCCACTCATGTACACTTTGTAAGATTAGAAATATTATTATTTTACTTTCAGCTGTCGAAAGTGAGCAGTAAGCTATACATTACATTATTACTATGTTATTACAGCTCAATGGGAGACAACGCATTTCCACAAGCTCTACCTGGATAACAATTAAGCTAGGTTCCCATGCCATCTCGTGGCCATACATTGAATAGCTCCAAGCCCACACATATCAAACAGCATTTAATTGTCACATGCTTCAAAAACAACAGGTGTAGCCTAACAGTGAAATACTTACAAAAAAAAGCACCACAAGATGAATAAATACGCAATTATACAGAAGCTCGGATATATATATTGGGTACCAGTACCGAGTCAATGTGCAGGGGTATGAGGCAATTGAGGTAGATATATACATATAGTTGTGTGTACGTGTTATGTGTGAGTGAGAGGTGATGCAGACAGTCAAGATGCTCTCAGTGGTGCAGCTGTATAACTTTTTGAGGATCTGAGGGCCCATGTCAAATCTTTTCAGACTCCTGAGGGAGAAGAGGCGTTGTCGTGCCCTCTTCGACTGTGTTTGGACTATGATAGGTCCTTAGTGATGTGGACGCTGAGGAACTTCAAGCTCTTGACCTGTTCCACTACAGCCCCATCGATGTGAATGAGGCGTGTTCGGCCCTCCATTTCCTGTAGTCCACGATCAACTCCTTTGTCTTGCCCATGTTGAGGGAGAGGTTGTTGTCCTGGCACCACTCTGCCAGGTCTCTGACCTCCTCAACATAGACAGAGAAAAAAGCTGAGAAAATATGTTTTTGCGCAAAATGGTAGGCAGCATCATCTGAATATGTGTGCAACAAAAGTTCAACATTCACCTTCTGCTATTTCTGTTAAGTTCCACTTCGATCACACCGACAGCATCATTGCATTCTGGTACACCAGAATTACATACATTTCCAATTAAATGCTGCGTTTGTCTTGCAGCATTGCATTGCATAGGCAGTTGTAGTGCGTTTGGTGTGGTGCATAAGTTGAAATCTATGTGTCAAACTGTATGCCTAGACGGTTTGACAGGAATGGTAGCAGAAGGTGAATGTTGAACTTTCGTTGCATACATATCCAGATGATGCTGCATACTATTTTGCGCAATGATGCTGTCGGTGTGTTCAAAGCATTATACACATACAGTTTGACACATAAGTTTGATAAATCCAACATATGCACCACACAGCACACACTGCAACTGCCTCCAACACAATGCTGCAAGGCAAATTAAGCATTCCACTGGAAACGAATGTACTTCTGGTGTACCAAAATGCAAAAATGCTGTTGGTGTGATCGATGCATTAGCATCATTGCATTTTGGTACACCAGAAGTACATTCGTTTCCAGTGGAATGCTTAATTTGCCATTAATTTCCAAAAGAACGCTGCGTTTGGCTTGCAGCATTGCCTTGCAGAGGCCGTTGCAGTGCGTTCTGTGTGTTGGATTTATCGAATATATGCATCAAACTGTATGGTAGTGGGCTTGACAGAAATGGTAGCAGAAGGTGAATGTTGACCTTTTATTGGACACATATCCAGATGCTGCGTACCATTTTCCGTAATGAACCTGTAGGTGTGATCAAGGCATTAGGCCTATATACAGTTGAAGTCGGAAGTTTACATACACTCAGGTTTGAGTCATTAAAACTTGTTTGTCAACCACTACACACATTTCTTGTTAACAAACTATAGTTTTGGCAAGTCGGTTAGGACATCTACTCTGTGCATGACACAAGTCATTTTTCCAACAATTGTTTACAAACAGATTATTTCACTTATAATTCACTGTGTCACAATTCCTGTTGGTCAGAAGCTTACATACACAAAGTTGACTGTGCCTTTAAACAGCTTGGAAAATCCCATTAAATGATTTCATGGCTTTAGAAGCTTCTGATAGGCTAATTGACATGTTTTGAGTCAATTGGAGGTGTACCTGTGGATGTATTTCAAGGCCTACCTTCAAACTCAATGCCACTTTGCTTGACATCATGGGAAAATCCAAAGAAATCAGCCCAAAATTGTAGACCTCCACAAGTCTGGTTCATACTTGGGAGCAATTTCCAAATGCCTGAAAGTACCACATTCATCTGTACAATCAATAGTATGCTAGTATAAACACCATGGGACCACGCAGCCGTCATCCGCTCAGGAAGGAGACACATTCTTTCTCCTAGAGATGAACGTACTTTGGTGCGACAAGTGCAAATCAATCCCAGAACAACAGCAAAGGACCTTCTGAAGATGCTGGAGGAAACAGGTACAAAAGTATCTACATCCATGGTAAAACGAGTGCTATATCAACATAAACTTAAAGGCAGCTCGGCAAGAAAGAAGCCACTGCTCCAAAACGGCCATAAAAAAGCCAGACTACGGTTTGCAACTGCACATGGGGACAAAGATCATACTTTATGGAGAAATGTCCTCTAGTCTGATGAAACAAAAATAGAACTGTTTGGCCATAATGACCGTTGTTATGTTAGGAGGAAAAAGGGGGAGGCTTGCAAGCTGAGGAACACCATCTCAACCGTGAAACACGGGGGTGGCAGCATCATGTTGTGGGGGTGTTTTGATGCGGGATGGACTGGTGCACTTCACAAAATAGATGGCATCATGAGGGAGTACAATTATGTGGATATATTGAAGTAACATCTCAGATATCAGTCAGGAAGTTATAGCTTGGTTGCAAATTGGTCTTCCAAATGGACAATGACCCCAAGCATACTTCCAAAGTTGTGGCAGAATGGCTTAAGGACAACAAAGTCAAGGTATTGGAGTGGCCATCACAAAGCCCTGACCTCAATCCTATACAACATTTGTGGGCAGAACTGAAATAGCGTGTGCGAGCAAGGAGGCCTACAAATCTGACTCAGTTACACCAGCTCTATCATCAGGAATGGGCCAAAATACACCCAACTTATTGTGGGAAGCTTGTGGAAGGCTACTTGAAACATTTGACCCAAGTTAAACAATTTAAAGGCAATGCAACCAAATACCTATTGAGTGTATGTAAACTTCTGACCCAATGGGAATGTGATTAAATAAATAAAAGCTGAAATAAATCATTCTCACTACTATTATTTTGACATTTCACATTCTTAAAATAAAGTGGTGATCCTAACTGACCTAAGACAGAGAATTTTTACTAGGATTAAATGTCAGGAATTGTGAAAAACTGAGTTGAAATGTATTTGGCTAAGGTGTATGTAAACTTCCGATTTCAACTGTATCATGGTGGCAAGGCATATGACAGGGATCATCTACTAGATTCAGCCTCGGGATAATTTTTTCTTGTAAGGGAACACTGAGAGTATGGTCGGGAGGCGTAACATAACTACAAATAATTTGTAGACTGCAAATTGACTGTAAGAAGCCCCCCAAAATATGTTTGACTAAAACATAATTTCAAACCTTTTTTACATTTGTATATGATCACATCGTGTCTCTCTATTACATGTGGAAATACTTTGGAACAGATTTCTTAATTGAAAATCACTTTTTTTACAGTATTTTATGTCCAACAATGAAAATTCCACCCACCAAAAAATGTATAAATATGTACAATACAAGTCAAAAGTTTGGACACAACTACTCATTCAAGGGTTTTTCTTTATATTTACTATTTTCTACATTGTAGAATAATAGTGAAGAAATCAAAACTATGAAATGACATATGTTATCATGTAGTAACAAAAAAAGTGTTAAATCAAAATATATTTGAGATTCTTCAAAGTAGCCACCCTTTGCCTTGATGACAGCTTTGCACATTCTTGGCATTCTCTCAACCAGTTTAACCTGGAATGCTTTTCCAACAGTCTTGAAAGTATTCCCACACATGCTGAGCACTTGTTGGCTGCTTTTCCTTCACTCTGTGGTCCAACTTATCTCAAACCACCTCAGTTGGGTTGAGGTTGGGTGATTGTGGAGGCCAGGTCATCTGATGCAGCACTACTTCTTGGTCAAATAGCTCTTACACAGCCTGGAGGTGTGTTGGGTCATTGTCCTGTTGAAAAACAAATGATAGTCCCAATCAGCGCGAACCAGATCATCCGCTCACCTACTCTGCGTCTCACAAAGACACGGCGGTTGGAACCAAAAATCTCAAATGGACAGATTTCCATCGGTCTAATGTCCATTGCTCATGTTTCTTGGCCCAAGCAAGTCTCTTCTTATTATTGGTGTCCTTTAGTAGTGGTTTCCTTGCAGCAATTTGACCATGAAGGCCTGATTCACAGTATCCTCTGAGCAGTTGATGTTTAGTTGTGTCTGTTACTTGAACTCTGTGAAGCATTTATTTGGGCTGCAATTTCTGAGGCTGGCAACTCTAATGAACTTGTCCTCTGCAGCAGAGGTAACTCTGGGTCTTCATTTCCTGTGGTGGTTCTCATGAAAGCCAGTTTCATCATAGTGCTTAATGGTTTGTGCGACTGCACTTAAAGAAACTCTGCAACGACTGACCTTCATGTCTTAATGTAATGATGGACTGTCGTTTCTCTGTGATTATTTGAGATGTTCTTGCCATACTATGGACTTGGTATTTTACCAAATAGGGCTATCTTCTGTATACCACCCCTACCTTGGCACAACACAACTGATTGGCTCAAATGCAATAAGAAGGAAAGAAATAACTAACATATTTAACTTTTAACAAGGCACACCTATTAATTGAAATGCATTCCAGGTGACTACCTCCTGAAGCTGGTTGAGAGAATGCCAAGAGTGTGCAAAGCTGTCATCAAGGCAAAGGGTGGCTACTTTGAAGAATCTCAAATATAAATTATATTTTGATTTGTTTAACCTTTTTTTGGTTACTTTCAGGTTCGATATAACTAAGTTGAGAAAAGTTGTGCCTACATTGTGAAAACATTTAGACTGCGTTTAGACAGGCAGCCCAATTCAGATTTGTTTTTAATCGGATCGCATTTGAAAAAAATCTGATTAGAAAATATGTGATTGTTGAGAAAATACATATGAATGGAAAAAAATATCAGAATTGGGCTGCCTGTTTAAACGCAGCCTTGATGTTTACTAAAGTAATTGTACACAAGAACCACACACTTCCTACATTCAAACCTAACTTCGAAAACGATCATGTACTTTCGATTTTCAGATCTACACCCCTCCGATGACGCAATTTTCAACGTTGGACATTTTTAGCGAACTGTGTAGATGCTGAAAACAGCCGACGCCTTTTATTAATTACAAAAACAACAGACCTGAACAAAGGTAAGTCAATATGAACTATAAAGATATTAGAATTGAATATGTCCACAAGATTAATAACTTTCTTAGCAAATGGGTTGAAGTACATTTGAAATGGCGGAGGAAAAGGAGGTGAAGTGAAGTCGCGTCAACATTTTTCTCGACCATAGCATAATGATAATTTTTATTTAACGACTTAACGTTAATTACTTAAGAACTTAGTTGTTACATTTAAGATAACAAATGACCCAGGTAGATGTTATGCACGAAGTTGCCACATAGGCTATTACAGTAGATATTGCCATATATTACAGTACAGTACACGGCCTGTTGACGATAGTATCTTCTGACCGGGGTGCTTTGTTAAGAGGAGCCAACGCTTGCTGCAAACATGAACACGTATCGCTTGCAGAACGTTTTTTGGAAACATAAGGAACGTGTCTTCCAGATCAGAGAGAAATAACCTTTTGTTCTCATAAAACAAAAGTTTAAATTACTACACACCTTTATTGGGTTAGTGTTCCCACACGCCCAGATCCAATATACATCGCTTGTTTATGGAAGACATAGGTGGCCACCTGGGCTAATTAGCTATATAATGCGCTCCGAACACGTGTGTAAGTGTAACTGGGGAGGAAGTGTAGTTCCTCAACTGGAGGCTTGCACAGCTTGTGAATCTGTGCAAAACGCTACAGTAAGTGTATATTTTTTTATTTGAAGGATTCTTTCTCGGTGATATGAAAGACAACGGGCAAATCAAATTGTATTTTTTCACAAACACATGGTTAGGAGATGTTAATGCGAATGTAGCGAAATGCTTGTGCTTCTAGTTCTGACCATGCAGTAATATCCAACGAGTAATCTAACCTAACAATTTCACAACAATTACCTTATACACACAAGTGTAAAAGAATGAATAAGAATGTGTACATAAAAATATATATATAAATGAGTGATGGTATTGAACGGCATAGGCAAGATGCAGTGGATGGTATAGAGTACAGTATATACATATGATATGAGTAATATAGGATATGTAAACATATAAAAGTGGCATTGTTTAAAGTGGCTAGTGATACATTACACCAAGATGCAGTAGATGGTATAGAGTACAGTATATACATATGAGATGAGTAATGTAGGGTATGTAAACATTATATGAAGTGGCATTGATTAAAGTGGCTAGTGATACATTTATTACATACATTTTTAACATTTTAAATTTTTTAACATATCAACATGTTTTGAAAACCGGTTGGAAAGTCTTGATTGTTGACTTTTTTAAACTTTAAAACACAGCATCAAAATTGTATACTGAACAAAAATATAAACGCAACATGCAACAATTTCAAAGATTTTACTGAGTTACAGTTTAGGTCTGCGGTTATGAGGCGGTTGGGGGCCAAATTCTCTAAAATTATGTTGGAGGCAGCTTATCGTAGAGAAATGAACATTCAATTATCTGGCAACAGCTCTGGTTGACAGTGCTGCAGTCAGAATTGCACACTCCCTCAAAACTTGCGTTTTTCATGCTAGCAGTTTAATAGGCTAAAATAGTAGGCTATTTTTGGACAAGTTTCAGAATTTGATAAGCCAATTGGCCTATCAACCCTCTACCAGTTGTCTGTACAGGGTCTGCTGTCACTCTTCCAGTATGCAATATATAGGCTTTGGCAGTATACCGTATATACCAATACAGCAGAGAAATTGAGTCTCGCGCTTTAACGCTCTTAGTTGTTGTTGAAATTAATCCACTATGCTGTTTACTTTCTGCATATATGTACGTTATATCGCTGATTCTACTTTTATAAACACCTGCAGTCAACTTGTGCAATTCTCCAGGCAATAAAGCAGATCGCGTTCTTCATTTCACCTCTCACATTATTTTACATTATGAAGCTCACTGGTAGTCCCGTCACATGTTGCCTTTTGAGTCACTCACTGTTGTGCAGCATACATAATAGCATAGTTTCAGTATTGAATTCACAACTAAATGTTTGCAGCTAGATATAACTATTAAGTTAACTGTCTAAAATGTGCTAAATGCTCTGAGGTTGTGCATCTGGTTTGCTGACATAGTAGCTAGTTATCTACCAAGCTTCACTCTATTGATCTTCGTGCGTGCACGTGGGTGGAGTGGGATTTTTGGAGTAGGGAAAACATTTTTGTAATATGATTTCCTTGCCGGGCCCACTCTCATTCACAAGGGGGCGATAGCAACGTTTTTTCATTTGTGACTTTCCTTGCTAGTAGTAGCTAGCTGGCAGCTACTGAGATATAATAAGAACTGGAGACTGCATCCAAGATGTCCAACCGTTGTTTTCAAGGTAGATCTACTCATGTTCACATACGCCAATTCATGGACCATGCATACCTCGGTTGCATCCGATTTATACAGCCAACATCTCCTACGCACAGGGAGCAGCCATGACGTCATCACGTCATCCAAAAACATGGCAGACATTGGATGAATATAACATTTTAATATCTTCAGCTGTGAGTGATGGAAAAAAATCAGCCTCAACTACAATTATTTTAATAATTAAATTCATGATTTGTGCACAAAGGAGATGACTGAAGTGTCTCATTAGGAATTTTCTAATCTGACTTCTCTATGTGGCCATCTATGGAAATTCTCTTTCTGGGTCAGGCATCAGTTAAACTGCAGTACAGAAGCAAAACTGGAGGAACCTTTTCGAAACTGTGCTTTTAGACTGGAATCCTGGCCCTGGGCAGCCTGGCTAGCTGGCTTTAACCTGGCTAAAAACATAACAAGCTCGCTAGCCTTTGAGAAATAATCAGATTTATTATAAAGCAAATATGCCCTGGAAAATATTCTTATACATGCCGATGTAACCTGAAACATGATCCCAGTTTGATATGCTGCTTGTGTATTCACTCCCATATCAGCTACAAATAGACCGTCATCATGTTGGGAGAAAAAAAGCACATGGCTAGCTAGTTGACTACAGCAGGTTCTACCATTTCATAATAATAACTAGTTATTACTGTAGTTATTACTTTTAAACTAAATACCTTTTTGGGTTGATTCTTGTTGTTTGGTTTAACTGTTTGAATAGTCGCTGAGATTATATTTGGTTATCGATGCAAAATAGGTTACTTTGATGCAAGGATAGGCATTTTACATTTTTCACATGTATTCACATTTCTTTTTTAGAGTACTGAAATGTAACACAAGGCCTGCCCTGGAAAGAAATATGCACATATTTATCTATAATTTATCATAACTATTACAGATAACAAATCCTAATTGCTAAATTGCCCCATATACAGTACCAATCAAAAGTTTGGACACACCTACTCATTCCAGAGTTTTTTTATTTTCTACATTGTAGAATAATAGTGAAGACGTTAAAACTATGAAATAACACATATGGACTCATGTAGTAACCAAAAAAAGGTTAAACAAATCAAAATATATTTGAGATTCTTCAAAGTAGCCACCCTTTGCCTTGATGACAGCTTTGCACACACTTGGCATTCTCTCAACCAGCTTCATGAGTTAGTCACAAATGCACATTTGTACAACCAGCTTCATGAGGTAGTCACAAATGCACATTTGTACAACCAGCTTCATGAGGTAGTCACAAATGCACATTTGTACAACCAGCTTCATGAGGTAGTCACAAATGCACATTTGTACAACCAGCTTCATGAGGTAGTCACAAATGCACATGTACAAATGGAACACTAGAGTCAAAGCAAATTAACATTGTCTTCAAGACAAAATAAATAAAGCAATTGGGACAAAATGTAACTGTGACCCCTGGTTAAAGAACAAGCTTTGATGTCCGTTCAAGGACTAGAGTAGCCTATATTTCCTATAGATCAGATCAAGGAGCCAAGCGACAACACTGCCCCCACTGCGGAAGGAATGATACAGCGTGTCTTCATTTTCAGGTAGTAAAAAAAGTAAGTAAAATGCCGGAGCCTATTGTGCCGAAAAATTATATTGCAACACCCCCCGAATCGCACGTCTGCGTAGAGCCCGTAGTAAGCGGTTAGCTTTTTGCAATCAAGCTCCTCTTGGTAACAAGATAATCCCCTCCTGGATCAAGAGGCTTGCTGTCTAATATTCATTTTGTTTTGCGTGCAACAAACAGTGAGTAACATTTTTGAGTTACTTGTGTAACTGTATGACCTGGGATGTCTGTCCTCCAAATAGTTTATGTAAAAGGTTTGCATGTTAGCATTTAGCTAGCATTTGCTATGGGATTGTACATATGCTTGTTAGCATTGATAACCTTCTGATTGAAAATAGCGCCCCTTGTGTGTTTTAGTGCCGGTATTACGGGATGGCACAAAGTCGGTATGATGGCACAAGGTCGGTATGGGGGGGTTATACTTGCCTAACATATGGAATTGTTGGATCATGGATCATTTTGACCCTGTAGGTATAAAATAAATATATATTTGCAAAGTATTTGATAAAATATAGAATTTGCCCTTAGAGACGCATTCAATGACACGTTCATAAATGGCAAAACAGACAGTCAAAAAATGTATCCTAAGGAATAAGGTTTTGAAGTGTCTGTCCTATATCTGAGATAGAAGAAAGCTCAGATTTCTTATTTTTTAAATATATTTTTTAACACATTTAACCCATTCATTTTTTGAACTGGTAACTTTAGACGAGTCCTGTGACACTTGTGGGGGTCGTGGAACAAAACAGAGAGCAGCATCAGTGAAGATTAAAAAGTGAGTATACGCAATGCCCACTGAAAAGTGGGCATTGCGTAATAGTGGTTATACAGCATATAGCCCCCACTACACCACTGGGCTAAAGTCTTCCACTCAGGGACCAGACGCGAACCTGATGAAATGACAAAGAGAAGCAATGTCCTTCTCTATGTCTGATGCATTATTAGCACCTGTCACGTTGTTCGAAATAATGATGGTCGGACCAAGGCGCAGCGTACGTAGAGTTCCACATATTTTAATGAAGAAAGTGAAACTTAAGCAAATACAAAACAATAAAGAATAAACGAACCGTGACGACAATTCAGTGCTAACAGGCAACTAAACATAAACAATATCCCATAACCCACAGGTGGGAAAAATGCTACTTAAGTATGATCCCCAATTAGAGACAACGATAACCAGCTGCCTCTAATTGGGAATTATACAAATCACCAACTTAGAAAATCAAACCTAGAACCCCACATAGAAAATATAAACTAGATTTTTTTGCTTAAACCTAGTCACACCCTGACCTACTCTACCATAGAAAATACAGGTTTTCTATGGTCAGGACGTGACAGAACCAGAGTAAATAGGTGTTGTCTTTCTGGCGTGTGAAGGATGTGTTTCTATGCACAGAGGCCTTCACCCCCTCTGATACCCAGCCTTATTCACTCATTGAGACATTCATTTTGGATTCCCATGAGTTTCTTGAGTTTCCCATGAATGAATGCCTCTTAACAGTGCTCTGTGAGGGACTGGGGGGCCCAGAAGTACTGGCAGGTATCCAGGAATGGCGGAGGCGTACTGGTGTGTTAAATTATCCAGGTCCTGCAGGAGATGGAGCCCTCGGCTGTTCTTACTCAAGCCTCTGGTATTCTGCTAATCTGAGTGGGCGTATATGAGTCAGTGGTCATTGTGTGTCTGTGTGTATCCATCCTGAATCTTTTCAGCAGTTCCATCTGCAGCCATTCCTCTATTTGTTCCTTTCTTTGTTGTATCCTCTACAGTCTACATTCACTCCCCCAGAATCTAGCCACCATTTTTGGATCCCCTTTCCACCCCTCCTCCCGTTCTTGTCCTTTCTGCCCCCACATTCTCTCACTCCTCCACCAAGATTCCAACTGTCCCCCACCCCTCTGCTCACTGAGTATCATGCTCATGTTTTTCATGCATGTGTTTTTGATAGGGAGTCGAGAGGTCCTCAAACACAGTTACATTGTCACATTGACAGTTAGACAGGGGCCTACATTGTTATAACAAAGTTGTTACATTGCTGTAATAACACAACATAGAGAAACAAAAAACTGAATCTGCACAGTTGACCAAATACTGAGTACAGCTAGGGGAGGACTTACTTTATATATCACAATGACTGGTCCCCATGGTCAGAGTGGTTTTCTGGGCTGTGGAGTGCAGCTCTACAACATATCATTAGCCTGTAGTTCTCATAGTTTAACCTCTTCAAGAGGTTTTTAAGAGGGCAAATGACTTGTGAGTGACCCATCAAGGCCAGAGGATGTAGGCTAATCCCAGGATAGAAAATTATCACCTTCGCTCTGTTTAATGCGATCACAAGTAAAATAAAGCAAGAGTCAAGGGTGATGATATGTTCATATACTGTAGGCTACATGCTTTAAGCTGTCACTCACTGCTATGATTTGTTACAAGAGTTGGCTGTTTGACATGTCCAAATGTGGTCCCTGAGTTTCCTTGCCCTTTAGTGACTCTGTTCTGAGTAATGTGTTGTTCCTCCGAAAAAGGAAGTGAGGTTTTCCCCAAACTCAAAAAGGTGGCCAACCTTTCCCCTGCTATGAGTTAAAACCTCACAATTCTCACATGTAATCCTCACGAGTCAATCTGATGTTGTTTTATTTATTAAAATGATAATAACAAGGGAAAACAGCAGGGGCTAAAGGTCTGGAGTTCAACACCCATAACAAAAAATTATAGATTATACAGACAGAGGGGATTTGATAGCAGCATCATTGATTTATGGGAGCACATACAGTGGGGCAAAAAAGTATTTAGTCAGCCACCAATTGTGCAAGTTCTCCCACTTAAAAAGACGAGAGAGGCCTGTAATTTCCATCATAGGTACACTTCAGACAAATTAGATTTTTTTTCTCCAGATAATCACATTGTAGGATTTAATGAATTTATTTGCAAATGATGGTGGAAAATGAGTATTTGGTCACCTACAAACAAGCAAGATTTCTGGCTCTCACAGACCTGTAACTTCTTCTTTAAGAGGCTCCTCTGTCCTCCACTCGTTACCTGTATTAATGGCACCTGTTTGAACTTGTTATCAGTATAAAAGACACCTGTCCACAACCTCACAGTCACACTCCAAACTTCACTATGGCCAAGACCAAAGAGCTGTCAAAGGACACCAGAAACAAAATTGTAGACCTGCACCAGGCTGGGAAGACTGAATCTGCAATAGGTAAGCAGCTTGGTTTGAAGAAATCAACTGTGGGAGTAATTATTAGGAAATGGAAGACATACAAGACAACTGATAATCTCCCTCGATCTGGGGCTCCACGCAAGATCTCACCCCGTGGGGTCAAAATGATCACAAGAACGGTGAGCAAAAATCCCAGAACCACACGGGGGGACCTAGTGAATTACCAAAGTAACAAAGCCTAGCATCAGTAACACACTACGCCGCCAGGGACTCAAATCCTGCAGTGCCCCTGCTTAAGCCAGTACATGTCCAGGCCCGTCTGAAGTTTGCTAGAGAGCATTTGGATGATCCAGAAGAAGATTGGGAGAATGTCATATGGTCAGATGAAACCAAAAGATAACTTTTTGGTAAAAACTCAACTCGTCGTGTTTGGAGGACAAAGAATGCTGAGTTGCATCCAAAGAACACCATACCTACTGTGACGCATGGGGGTGGAAACATCATGCTTTGGGGCTGTTTTTCTGCAAAGGGTCCAGGACCACTGATCCATGTAAAGGAAAGAATGAATGGGGCCATGTATCGTGAGATTTTGAGTGAAAACCTCCTTCCATCAGCAAGGGCATTGAAGATGAAACGTGTCTGGGTCTTTCAGCATGACAATGATCCCAAACACACCGCCCGGGCAATGAAGGAGAGGCTTCGTAAGAAGCATTTTAAGGTCCTGGAGTGGCCTAGCCAGTCTCCAGATCTCAACCCCATAGAAAATCTTTGGAGGGAGTTGAAAGTCCGTGTTGCCCAGCAACAGCCCCAAAACATCACTATTCTAGAGGAGATCTGCATGGAGGAATGGGCCAAAATAGCAGCAACGGTGTGTGAAAACCTTGTGAAGACTTACAGAAAACGTTTGACCTCTATCATTGCCAACAAAGGGTATATAACAAAGTATTGAGATAAACTTTTGTTATTGACCAAATACTTATTTTCCACCATAATTTGCATTTTCAGCTGGATCTTCACAACTAGCTTCACAACTAGCTAACTAGCTAACCGCAACCCCGGATGATTACTCCTGGCTAGCGTTTCCACCCACTTAGCTTGAAGCTAGCCCGGCCAGAGCTCCTGTGCTACCACCGAAGCATACTCCTGGGCTACAATATCCGGACCCACGACCGGTCTATCGATGTCACCGCATGAAGAGGCATAAACAGACTCACCCCATCGCGACGCCCCCCAAAGTCTAACTTTCTAGCCCTTGCTATCTCCTTGCTTGCTAATTCGGCCTGCTAACTGCTAGCTTGTTTAGCCCCGGTCCGCTAACTGCTACCTTGTTTAGCCCCGGACCGCTAACTGCTACCTTGTTTAGCCCCGGCCTACTAACTGTTAGCTTGTTAGCACAGGCCTGCTAACCGTCTGAATCGCCGCGTCCCAAACACTCACTGGACCCATATTAACTTTCAATCTCTTTTCAATTTTTTATTTGTTTATACCTTCCGGTAACCTGCCTCACCCAATGTGATACGGAATCACTATTATTTTTAATTTTTAGAACACACTCAAGAACCTCCAGAAGCTAACTAGCTACAAGCTATTTAGTCATTGTTAGCCACTGCTAACGGCTTTTACCTTTTACCTTCTGCACAGCCAGCCAGTTTTTTTTACCTGGATAATACTCGCCAGTCCAGCTTCCCTGCCCCATCCACCGCTGCCCCCTGGACACTGATCACTTGGCTACATAGCTGATGCATGCTGGACTGTCCATTAATCACGGTACTCCATTCTGCTTGTTTATATTTTATCTGTCGGCCCCAGCCGCACTCAGGCTCTGTGTGTAGTTAATCCGACCCTCCCTGCCTAGTCAACGCCATTTTACCTGCTGTTGTTGTGCTAGCTGATTAGCTGTTGTTGTCTCACCTACTGTTTTAGCTACTGTTTTAGCTAGCTCTCCCAATTCAACACCTGTGATTACTGTATGCCTCGCTGTATGTCTCTCTCAAATGTCAATATGCCTTGTATACTGTTGTTCAGGTTAGTTATCATTGTTTTAGTTTACAATGGAGCCCCTAGTTCCACTCTTCATACCCTTGATACCTCCTTTGTCCCACCTCCCACACATGCGGTGACCTCACCCATTACAACCAGCATGTCCAGTGATACAACCTCTCTCATCATCACCCAGTGCCTGGGCTTACCTCCGCTGTACCCGCACCCCACCATACCCCTGTCTGCGCATTATGCCCTGAATATATTCTACCTTGCCCAGAAATCTGCTCCTTTTATTCTCTGTCCCCAACGCTCTAGGCGACCAGTATTGATAGCCTTTAGCCGCACCCTCATTCTACTCCTCCTCTGTTCCGCGGGTGATGTGGAGGTAAACCCAGGCCCTGCATGTCCCCAGGCACCCTCATTTGTTGACTTCTGTGATCGAAAAAGCCTTGGTTTCAGGTTTCATGTCAACATCAGAAGCCTCCTCCCTAAGTTTGTTTTACTCACTGCTTTAGCACACTCTGCTAACCCTGATGTCCTTGCCGTGTCTGAATCCTGGCTCAGGAAGACCACCAAAAATTCTGAGATTTCCATACCCAACTATAACATTTTCCGTCAAGATAGAACTGCCAAAGGGGGAGGAGTTGCAGTCTACTGCAGAGATAGCCTGCAAAGTAATGTCATACTTTCCAGGTCCATACCTAAACAGTTCGAACTCCTAATTTTGAAAATTACTCTCTCCAGAAATAAGTCTCTCACTGTTGCCGCCTGCTACCGACCCCCCTCAGCTCCCAGCTGTGCCCTGGACACCATTTGTGAATTGATCGCCCCCCTTCAGAGTTTGTTCTGTTAGGTGACCTAAACTGGGATATGCTTAACACCCCGGCAGTCCTACAATCTAAGCTAGATGCCCTCAATCTCACACAAATCATCAAGGAACCCACCAGGTACAACCCTAAATCTGTAAACAAGGGCACCCTCATAGACGTCATCCTGACCAACTGGCCCTCCAAATACACCTCCCCTGTCTTCAACCAGGATCTCAGCGATCACTGCCTCATTGCCTGTATCCGCTACGGAGCCGCAGTCAAACGACCACCCCTCATCAATGTCAAACGCTCCCTAAAACACTTCTGTGAGCAGGCCTTTCTAATCGACCTGGCCCGGGTATCCTGGAAGGACATTGACCTCATCCCGTCAGTTGAGGATGCCTGGTCATTCTTTAAAAGTAACTTCCTCACCATTTTAGATAAGCATGCTCCGTTCAAAAAATGCAGAACTAAGAACAGATATAGCCCTTGGTTCACTCCAGACCTGACTGCCCTCGACCAGCACAAAAACATCCTGTGGCGGACTGCAATAGCATCGAATAGTCCCCGCGATATGCAACTGTTCAGGGAAGTCAGGAACCAATACACGCAGTCAGTCAGGAAAGCTAAGGCCAGCTTCTTCAGGCAGAAGTTTGCATCCTGTAGCTCCAACTCCAAAAAGTTCTGGGACACTGTGAAGTCCATGGAGAACAAGAGCACCTCCTCCCAGCTGCCCACTGCACTGAGGCTAGGTAACACGGTCACCCACGATAAACCCATGATTATCGAAAACTTCAACAAGCATTTCTCAACGGCTGGCCATGCCTTCCACCTGGCTACTCCAACCTCGGCCAACAGCTCCGCCCCCCCCGCAGCTACTCGCCCAAGCCTCTCCAGGTTCTACTTTACCCAAATCCAGATAGCAGATGTTCTGAAAGAGCTGCAAAAACTGGACCCGTACAAATCAGCTGGGCTTGACAATCTGGACCCTCTATTTCTGAAACTATCCGCCGCCATTGTAGCAACCCCTATTACCAGCCTGTTCAACCTCTCTTTCATATCGTCTGAGATCCCCAAGGATTGGAAAGCTGCCGCAGTCATCCCCCTCTTCAAAAGGGGAGACACCCTGGACCCAAACTGTTACATACCTATATCCATCCTGCCCTGCCTATCTAAGGTCTTCGAAAGCCAAGTCAACAAACAGGTCACTGACCATCTCGAATCCCACCGTACCTTCTCCGCTGTGCAATCTGGTTTCCGAGCCGGTCACGGGTGCACCTCAGCCACGCTCAAGGTACTAAACGATATCATAACCGCCATCGATAAAAGACAGTACTGTGCAGCCGTCTTCATCAACCTTGCCAAGGCTTTCGACTCTGTCAATCACCATATTCTTATCGGCAAACTCAGTAGCCTCGGTTTTTCGGATGACTGCCTTACCTGGTTCACCAATTACTTTGCAGACAGAGTTCAGTGTGTCAAATCGGAGGGCATGCTGTCCGGTCCTCTGGCAGTCTCTATGGGGGTGCCACAGGGTTCAATCCTCGGGCTGACTCTTTTCTCTGTATATATCAATGATGTTGCTCTTGCTGCGGGCGATTCCCTGATCCACCTCTACGCAGACGACACCATTCTATATACTTCCGGCCCGTCCTTGGACACTGTGCTATCTAACCTCCAAACGAGCTTCAATGCCATACAACACTCCCTCCGTGGCCTCCAACTGCTCTTAAACGCTAGTAAAACCAAATGCATGCTTTTCAACCGTTCGCTGCCTGCACCCGCACGCCTGACCAGAATATGTGGACATCTATAAGTACCTAGGTGTCTGGCTAGACTGTAAACTCTCCTTCCAGACTCATATCAAACATCTCCAATCGAAAATCAAATCAAGAGTCGGCTTTCTATTCCGCAACAAAGCCTCCTTCACTCACGCTGCCAAACTTACCCTAGTAAAACTGACTATCCTACCGATCCTCGACTTCGGCGATGTCATCTACAAAATTGCTTCCAACACTCTACTCAGCAAACTGGATGCAGTTTATCACAGTGCCATCCGTTTTGTCACTAAAGCACCTTATACCACCCACCACTGCGACTTGTATGCTCTAGTCGGCTGGCCCTCGCTACATATTCGTCGCCAGACCCACTGGCTCCAGGTCATCTACAAGTCCATGCTAGGTAAAGCTCCGCCTTATCTCAGTTCACTGGTCACGATGGCAACACCCATCCGTAGCACGCGATCCAGCAGGTGTATCTCACTGATCATCCCTAAAGCCAACACCTCATTTGGCCGCCTTTCGTTCCAGTTCTCTGCTGCCTGTGACTGGAACAAATTGCAAAAATCGCTGAAGTTGGAGACTTTTATCTCCCTCACCAACTTCAAACATCTGCTATCTGAGCAGCTAACCGATCGCTGCAGCTGTACATAGTCTATCGGTAAATAGCCCACCCATTTTTACCTACCTCATCCCCATACTGTTTTTATTTATTTACTTTTCTGCTCTTTTGCACACCAATATCTCTACCTGTACATGACCATCTGATCATTTATCACTCCAGTGTTAATCTGCAAAATTGTAATTATTCGCCTACCTCATGCCTTTTGCACACAATGTATATAGACTCCCCTTTTTTCTACTGTGTTATTGACTTGTTAATTGTTTACTCCATGTGTAACTCTGTGTTGTCTGTTCACACTGCTATGCTTTATCTTGGCCAGGTCGCAGTTGCAAATGAGAACTTGTTCTCAACTAGCCTACCTGGTTAAATAAAGGTGAAATAAAAAAAATTATAAATTCATTCAAAATCCTACAATGTGATTTTCTGGATTTTTTTTTTTCATTTTGTCTGTCATAGTTGAAGTGTACCTATGATGAAAATTACAGGCCTCTCTCATCTTTTTAAGTGGGAGAACTTGCACAATTGGTGGCTGACTAAATACTTTTTTGCCCCACTGTAACTTTGGCTATATGCAGAACATAACTAGGGTGTTCCTGTGGACATGATTGTTGCGACTACTCTGGCCTGATGGGATCAAATGGCTTATTCATGCATCATCGTTTGCTTGATATTAGACCGTGAGTGTGTTTTAAGAGCATATCCCTGAATCCTGACCCCTTTCTGCAGCCCCAACGCAGCACAATGAGAGGCTTAAAGTGGGCCAAAGAGTATAACATAGTCTAGTACATAACTAACACGTGGCCCCTTGCTTTGGGGAATTAGATCTTCAGGGTTTGTTGTTTTGGGTCCCAAATGAACATTTAAAGAGTTAGACAGGTTAGATTTGGACACTGTTGGGTGCACTTTTTAATAATGTGCTCTAATTTTCCCATTATTTAGGGAGAGTGAAAATGGGACAGAAAGACACTGAGCATAAGTGAGAGAAAGAGAAAGCGCAGAAAGAGCAAGACAGCCCTGCTGCTGCAGGGAAAAGAGGGAGGGGGGGATGTGGGGAAGTGAGATGGATTTCCCGTAAATCACCATCAACCAATCACAGCTCCTACCCCGGTTGGCAGTAGGCCAGTGGGATAAAGCGACACCAAGCAACCGAGATACACAGCAAGATCACAGAGTGAAGTAGAGAGAGAGAGTCAAAAGAGACCTATATTACAGAGCGTGAGTTATCATTTGGAAGGATAGGGGTATTTACTAGCAGAATATTTGACTTCAGTTTAGTGAAAAACGGATAACCAGAAGAGACTGCAGACCTGCAATTCGGACCTGCCTCTGTTGGTAGGTCTATGTTTCCTTCCTCAGCGTCTATTTTTCTGTCCAGTTCTTTGTCAAAGGGCCTGTTCTTACTTCCGCCCCACTTGATTTCAGTTGGGGTGTGGTGCTGTGTTTTGGAGGAGGGGTACGTGTGTGGAGCTCTTGCTTTAGCAGGAAGTGATGATCAGTGAATGACAAAGCTGGTGTGCCTGATCAGAGTCTGGGTTAGACAAAGTGTGTGTGGAGGAGGGGAATGAGAGATTGACAGGAAAGTGGAGGAAATTCACTGAACAGTGCGTGGAGTGTTTTATTTGAATGCTATACAGGTTCTAAGAGATTTCAAACAATATTTGCATATCCGGGTATAAACATTTACATAGCATTTACCCTGGCAGTCAACCTGAGCTTGGTGTTTCATAAAGGGAACAGGGCACCTGTCTAAGGGAAGATCAAAAGTGAGGGGGAAAGATAAACTCCTGTGAAGTGCTGGCACACTGATGCAACATGCAGCAACCCTAGCTCTACAGCTCTCTGCTTACAGAGCTCACTAAGCGAGCCTAGGTCCAAAGCCTCTCTGGCCTTTCTCTACTGAATTAAACATGCTCAGATCAGAGGGGTTTTCATTTGAAATACATACTCCATGCTTGATGCACACACATGCGCACACACACATGATATTCTGTGGAACTGAGGCAGTTCTGTTCCTTGAGCATGCCATGTAGCAGTCTTTACAACACAACTACTTCCTGGTGTTAACTACACAGTTGTAACTGTCAAAACAAGGCCGTGATCGAGTTTCCTGTTTCATTCGCTCACCGCAAAACGTGAAGTTTCAGTTGCGATCAAGTTTCTGTGTAAAGCATACACTTCCTCCATGTTGAGAAATGTATATGTTTCAAATCCAATTTTATTGGTCACATGCACCGAATACAACAGGTGTGGTCTTTACTGGGAAATACTTACTTACGAGCCAATTCCCAAAAATGCAGAGTTAAAAAGTACAAACAATATTTACAAGGCAGAGATAAACAATTACTAGATTGACTTGTTTCACTGCCACACAAAGCCGGACATTATTAGATTCTTAGCAGGTGCGAAGTTCAATTGACATGAGGGAGGCTCTTTACAGAAGTTAACAAGCTATACTGGGGTTTTTGATTACCCAGTCGCTGTCCCAGCAGTCACAAGCTCTGCTCCGCTCTCTGCTAATGGACAGGTGTGAGGATCGCTTAGATCAGCAAGTTGGTTGTTGTGGAGATGTGCTTCAAATGAAGTGCTGCACACTGAGCTGTTCAAGGACGGACCGTTTTGAATAGTCCAGCCAACAGCGAAGTCAGTAAACAAGATAAAACCATGTTTTAATCTGAATTGACATAATTTTCTGTTTCCTTTTCCAGCAGGTGAGAATGGCGGTGAATCAAAGGATCTTTAACTCGACCAGACCATTCTCAGGGTCACCCCAAATAGAGCTGAAGGGGTCTTACCCAAGCCTCCCCAGCCCAGAAGACAGGACGAGTGACGAGGAGGGGAAGGAGAGCGAAGGGGACTTCATGGCTTGTTTAAAACCCAGACTAATTCAAGTCCTAACGCAGGGCACAGCAGAACAAGTGGGTGAAGCAGGTCCACTGAACTATCAGAAGAACTCGTTCATAGCCCAGGCTGAATGTGAGTATACTAAGGACGGGCGATACTAGTTTTGATAGGATTAATTACAGAGAGAGAGAGAATGGCACCAAGCTAACACCTGCTATCTGTGCTTCCCCAGGTGAAACCCAAGACTCCCAGCAGTTCAGCCCTTCCTGCTCCGAACGCTCCTATGTCGGGTCCCCCAACTGCTTAATCAACCGGTATGACCTCACGTATCCCTCCATAACACACTCCATTATCTCTCCTTCCAACTATCTCAATCTTTGGTTTTCTTCTTTAGCTACAAAGCATTGGTTAAACCACTAATGTCTTCTTACAGTTTGGGTTTTCGTGACAGTACTGCATTCACACAGGCATTGCTGTTGTCTTCCACAGGGACTCATCAGAGCACAACAATGTGGCGTGTTCCACCGTAGCCTCCAACCAGGACAAACCAGGCTCCCCGGCCCACTGCTCCCCCAGGAAGAAGCCAAGGAAGAATCAGAAGAGGAAGGAGAAGAAAGAGGAGCAGAGGGAGACAGGGAAGCAGAGACAGAGACGTAGAGTACCTTCTGGTGTCCCTGAGCAGGAGACCCAGACTGGCAGTTCTCCTCAACTGATCCAGACCCAGGTAAGATGAGCACTCTCCCTGTAACATCCTACCATCAGACACAAAATGGATGACGTTGAACTCTAGTTGAACTTGAAGTGCCTTTCTTATGATTCATAGTCTGTAGTATGAACCGTAGACGGTCTCATATAGTGTTTGAGCTTCTATCAGCAAACATCCTAGCACAAACATTAGCCTTCCAACCGGGAGGAAGTGATTGACTGTCTGACAAAGCTTCCTTTCAGGTGTCCATACTAGTCTTGAAGCCTCACCCACATAGATAGTTGTCAGTGTCAGTATCATCACCTGAAGGTGAAAGTTATTTCCTGGCAGACAGTCACCTTTAATCACCTGGTGGTTGGTTTGTCTTTCTCCCCTTTAGGAGGACGCTTCAGAGCCATTAAGTAACATCAGCACTTACAGTAGCAGTATCCCGAGTTTAGAGGCGCATGACACAAGACGCCCCCCTTACCCCCTCCAGGACTGCAACAGGGGCCCCAGCCATTCCCACCCATGCTGGGGCCCCCAGGTGTTTAGCCCCTCCTGCAACCTCTCCACCTATGGGCAGGAGAGTGACTCGGACTCTCCTCTCAGCAGTGTGGGAGACTGTTCGTTGGCCCTAGCAGGGCTCAGGGGCAGTGTCAGTCAGGAGGACCGATGCTACGCAGGTCCCTTCTGCAAAGACGTGGAAAGGCATGTCTGGGAGAAGGAGGGAGAAGTCTCAGAGACTGACACCAACGAGGGCCTGATCTTCAATGAGGTAACTTTCCAGACTGCAATAGTTGTCGATAATTGCAGTTGTTTACTTGTGGCTTTTTCTGATTCCTCCTTATTCACTCAGCCAATTGTTCCCTCTTATTTCCTATTAGAATATTCAGCCTGTGAATTATGAGTACAGGGAGGGGAAGGACTACAGCCTCTGCAAGTCTATCAACACAGGTTCATACGGGGAAGTGCACAGTGTGCAAGACAACAGAACACACTTCAGATTTTGCGCTAAAAAGGTACAACAGCACTTATACTCTCTGTGTACACTCTCTGTGTATATTATCTGTGTGTTATCTCTCACTATTAATAACTATTGAACTCTCGTCCCTCTCCTTCCTCCCAGATTCTCCTGAAGAGTTTTAGTAGTGAGGAAGTGGGTACGTGGAGTGCCCTGAAGTCTCCTCGCGTGGTGGAACTCTTCGGAGTGATCAGAGAGGGGCCCTACGTCGTCCTCTTCATGGACCTCAAAGCTGGTGAGCTATACACTATACTGTACCTCGATCTCAGGCAGTGACCTGGATGCTAGTTATGCGCGGGCAAGCTTTTTGTTCACCTGCACCCACCCACAATTGCTAATAACCCATCCGCAACCGCCAGACTATATGTGATAAAGTGACAATCTGAGGCCCGACCCTAACCCGCTAACATAGAAAAATGCTGTAGGCTATAGTCAAAAGACAGTGGAATTATTTTTTGACAGGGGGTGCAGATTTTCTCCTGATTTTAGATATGTTTCTGCTTATAATTTCTAACATTTTGGTAGACTATTTGTTAGTCAACTTGTCTATAATTAAATAGATGCAGCTTTTCTTCTGTCATTTTATGTTGCCCTCAAAGGCTATATTAACCCCTGCTCACCAGATTGTCATAAATCAATAGAATGAATGTTTTAATCTAGTTGACATCGGTAGAGTTTTTCTCTGTCATCTTCTTTCATGGAGCAAAGACGTTTAGGGACCAAAAAATTATTAAAGGGGGAATATTTTATGTGGTTGAAATTCTTGGTAGACTATTTGTTAGTCAACTTGTCTATAATTAAATAGATGCAGCTTTTCTTCTGTCATTTTATGTTGCCCTCAAAGGCTATATTAACCCCTGCTCACCAGATTGTCATAAATCAATAGAATGAATGTTTTAATCTAGTTGACATCGGTAGAGTTTTTCTCTGTCATCTTCTTTCATGGAGCAAAGACGTTTAGGGACCAAAAAATTATTAAAGGGGGAATATTTTATGTGGTTGAAATTCTATCAGCTTTTATGATGCTGATAAAGATAGATACCATCTGTAGAGGTACTAACTGAGCATTTGCATTCTCTCAGGATGCTGATAGAAAGAAATCACATTTCTCCACTCTTGTTCCTGTGTCAGAATTTTGCCTACATTTGGTGTATCATGTTACTGCAAGAAATCCTTAATTTTGCAGGAGTTAATATTAAGGCTATGTGAGGTTATAGACCTACAGTCAGTGTCCAGATTTCAGTTTCCATTTAACCCATCTGAACAGTAGGCTACAGTTCCCTTGAACTTCCCTATTTGATGTCCCTGTCTTGTGACTGTTGAATTTGTATAGCGCCTCACAATCATCACACATTTCCCACTTCACCAAATATTTTCCCAACATTACTTTTCTGGCCCTCCTTTCCCTTTATATTCAACATTTCAAAGCTTTTCTCTTGTTGAATTAAACTCCTTTTTGCCTCCGTGGATTGACGTAACCTTAAAATTATTATTATTATTTTTTACAAATTACCCCTTTTTTCTCCCCTGTAACTCCCCTTTTTCCCCCCTGTAACTATCCAATTGGTAGTTACAGTCTTGTCTCATTGCTACAACTCCTGTACGGACTTGGGAGAGGCGAAGGTCGAGAGCCGTGCGTCCTCGGAAACACAACCCAACCAAGCCGCACTGCTTCTTGACGCAATGCCCACAATACCCAACCCTGGAAGCCAGCCGCACCAATGTGTCAGAGGAAACACCTTACACCTGGCGACAGTGTGCACTGTGCCCGGCCCGCCACAGGAGTCGCTAGTGTGCGATGGGACAAGGACATCCCTGCCAGCCAAGCCCTCCCCTAACCCAGACGACCTTGGGCCAATTGTGCGTCGCCCCATGGGTCTCCCGGTCGCGGCCGGCTACTACAAAGCCTGCACTAGAACTCAGAATCTCTTGTGACACAGCTAGCACTTACGATGCAGTGTCTTAGACCGCTGCACCACTCGGGAGGCCGACGTAAACTTTTTTTGCCCGTTCCCAAAAGCATGTGGTTATTGGCATGTAGGCTATTTGGCACTAGTACAGTTAGACCCCTAGGTTTATGCACTAATGCCAGGTAGCCTAAAATAATTAAAGAACATCCTCAGTGTAGCCTATAGATATAAATTGCGCAGGAATTACACATTTATGGATTTTTAAAGGTATTGTTTTCCATTTATTCAACACGCCCGAGGTGATTTTTCATCACCCACTGACCCCTCCTGTCCTCTTCTCTATTATCTGCTTCTAGGCTCTGTGGGTCAGCTTATTAAAGAGAGGGGTCGGCTACCTGAGGACCTGGCCCTACACTACCACTGTCAGGTCCTGGGGGCACTGGAACACCTGCTGAAGAGACGAGTGCTGCATCTGGACATAAAAGGTAGGCCGAGACATGAGATAATGAAAAATGACTGACTTATGAACAGAAATACACCATAAGGTTCATAAAACACACAGTAACTAAATGTATGGGCATGTAGACTGACTCTGGTGATGACACTAGGCATTTTCAAACTAGGTTTGATTACAGTGTTTGATTACGGTGTTTGATTACAGTGTTTGATTATGGCAGCTATTAAAACAGTAATTAAAAGACTTGTGTCTTGACAGTTGACACATGTAAAGAGAAATAGAGAAGCAGACGTTCAGGTTATTCATATTTTGTTTCATATTTTGCCTTGGTGAGAGTAAGTTCTTTCTCGGCTGTTTTTGCAGTTGTTATGTGGAACACAAGAGTCGCAGATCGTGTCTTGATCTCCAGCACCTGTGTTGTGAAACCAGAGCACCACAGGCTGAGAACGCGCCAAGCCGGGAATTTCCCACAGCGTGACTCACCGCTGCTCTTTAGAGGGCGCAAGCGCTCGCCAGCCAGAGAGAGGGAGAGACAGAACTCGAGGAAGAGAGAGAGCGACAGAGCAAAGGATAGACAGTCGGAACCACATGGCTCAGTGCTCAGATGCCACCTGGTGTCAGATAAGCTACACCACAGGCACAGATACAACAGGGAGGTTTTGCCAAGTCACCTGCTGCCTGTCTATTATGCCCCAGATTCATTCCTTCCCCAACAGCTGTTTCTTAATAGCCAACATGACTTGGATTTGACTCTCTTTTCCCCCTGGTTACCAGAACCTTGCCCCGTCTGCATAGCTACAGCGCTGCTAAATATGGCTGTCTCATCCCAGGATTATAGAACAACAATAACCAAATCCAGTATATAGCCATAGATTAACATGCCTTCCTGTGTGTGTGTGTGCGTGTGTGTGTGTTGCAGCGGACAATGTGTTGCTGTCAGAGGATGGGAGGGACACTTTTCTGTGTGACTTTGGACACTCGGAGAGAATGGACATTGGTGGACAGAGCCTAAGTGCATCCCAAGGAGGTAGCAAAATATGAACTCAAGACCTCACTAGACAAAAAAAGAGGGATACACCAAAAAAATTAAGTGTTTGACCTGGTTGTCATGTCTGAATGTATACTCTGTGTATGTGCGTGGAAGCAGATCTGAAGGGGACAGAGACACACATGGCCCCGGAGATTGTGAAAGGGGAAACCCGCGGAGCCAAAGCAGACGTGTGGAGCAGCTGCTGCATGTTACTGCACATGCTCAATGGCTGTCAGCCCTGGACACGATACTACTCCCGCCCACTGTACTTCAAGGTATCCTTCAACACAACACCACCCTGTCTTCATACTTGACATGTGACAAGTATGTTTAAAATCGGAGCCAATATTAGGCCTCCAATTGGATTGAATCTTCATGTCGTGGATTCATTGTTCGTGTGGCTATGGTTACAGATAGCCAATGAACCACCGCCTCTGAGGGAGATCCCACCCGATTGCAGTCCCTTCACTGCTAATGTCATAAAGGTGGGACTACAGAAGGAGCCAACCAAGAGGGCCTCTGCCCCGGAGCTCAAGGGAAGAGCAGCCAGAGCTCTGAGAGAAGGTGAGGGTGTAGCACCACCACTGTTTTTAGATCAGTGCTTAGATGTTAAAAACTGTGGCTGTTAACCATGTTCATTTGAATACTGGCTAACAAACCTACTGCCTTTAGATCAGTCCTCAGATGTTATAACTTTGTTATAACTGACTAACAACCCTACTGTGTGTCTTTAGTGGGAGGACTCAGCAGCCCCATCAGAGGGTCCTATAAGGAGCCCCTACAGATAGATGACAGCCCCGGCCAGTCTAGCCAGCCCTGGCCTCCCTTCAGCAGAGACACCTGCTCTGAGGAGAACCATAAGCTATTGCTGGAATCCATGAACCCAGGGAGCAGGGAGCTGAACAATGATGAGGAGGAGGAAGGCAGTGAGGCAGACACAGAGGAGACAACCTCACCTCCAGACTCACCTCGCTCTCTACTGACACAACTCCATGAATGGCAAAATCCCAAGATGGCCGACGTCACCTCCAACGTGTCTGAGCTTGAACTGCGCAAACTGGAGAGAGGTAAGGATTGTTGCAACATTCTGCATGTTTGCGGTCTGTCAGTCTGTGTATCTTCATTTTACTTGATGTATATCCTTGTGTGTCTATATCAACTCAAGTCAACTCCTCTGTTCTTACCGCTCCTCTTCTGTTCGTCTGCAGAGTTTTACCTGACCAGTCTGTCTCAGCTGCACTCAGCAGAAACCCAGGAGCAACTACTGTCCTGCCTGAGCAGCAGTGACTGTTACTCCAACAGGGACTTATGGGACAGAAAGGTAACCCACCATACCTGACATGTTGGATAATATGAACAGCTGTAGGGTGTGTAATGTGTTTCTGTGGGTTGGTATCTGGATCTCTCATGTCACATTATCAACCCATTCACGGTTCTCCCTCTATTTTCCCTGTCTCCCTCCTCCCTGACTACAGGACTCTGGCCGTTGGTCCATCAGCCCAGGTGATGACCTCAGCTCTGGCGTGTTCTCCTACAACAGCCAACCGGACGGACAGATTCTCAGTATGGACTGGCTGGTTCACCAAAGCCACCTGTCTGCACCCCGATGCTTTGAGGGTGAGTGACATTGTTATCTGACCATAGAAGGTGCTACAGCTCAGGATGTTTAGATAACAGGATCATGTCATATTGTTTCCCACTGGATAGCACCTCATTCCCATAGCGATATCACTCATGCTGAGAAAGCATGTGCAGTGCACTCATGTTGGCTGTTTCTCTGCACTGTGATTGGCTCAGGAGTGGAAATCTGCATCACGGACGTAAATGGGCAAAGCATCCGGATCCGAGAGAAACGTAGGGTGAAGGTGGGCCACATTGCCACGGGGATCAGCGACCAGGTGAGTGAGGAATCATGGTAGACCCCTGACAACAAGTCATGCACAATCATATTTTCATGTTTATGCTCTTGTCCTTTTCACAGGCGACTACACAGTCCTTCATTACACCAAAATAAATCTTACACCTGTGTGTCACTCTCCCCCCTAGATCTCTGAGAGGGTGTTCACCATGGAGACTCAGGAGCGGGAGCCAGTGGCCCATGATGCGGAGGTGCAGGACTCTGGCCTCCTGCTCCGCTGTGTCCCTGCTCCTGACTACAGCCAGGCCTGGAGATGGAGGGTCAAGGAGGGGGTGCTGGAGACTCGTGACTGAGCCATCAACTCCCCCCATTCATCAGTAGCAGTCTCATCAAGCATCAGGACTGTAGACTCACTCCTGTACACCGGTCTCAGTCTATCCTGCTTTTTTATCAAACTGTGCGTTATGCATAAAGGGACAAATGTTACAGGTTTCTAATAAATGGATATCCCTGTAAATTACAGGAGCAGACACACGTGGTCTTTGTGTTCTCTTTAGAGACAATGGTTAATGTGAATAAGCTACAACTGCCTTTTCTCAAAGTACGGTATGAAAAGTCCAACAGTGCTGTAGACCTAGCATAATTTTATACAGCTGTCCAAAAATGACAGCCCTTTTCTGTATGTAGCTAGAGCACACCCAATAACAGCACTGAGCCAATAAGATGTTAACATCTCACCCCTGTGTACCTTACAGTAACATGGCATCATGTCATGAAATCAAAGCTCTACTCTGGAGAATTTCATATCCATTTGTTGATCAATAGGAAAGATTCAATCCAACTACTGCATTACTATTAGACACTCTCTTATGCTTCCAGTTGAGAATTTGTGTATAAGCAGGCAATAGTTTTAAAATCATCTTTTTCACACCCCACAATCTTTCCCCAAATATGTCACAGCTTAAGAAGGATCACAATCCATAAAATGTTTTTATTTTAGGTTCATATTACTAAAACAAACTGTCACTGCAAAAAGATAGTTTCAGGGGACAAGAGTTTTACAAAAGATTTATAGAAAAAGTGAAAAATTTGAACAATATCAAAGCAATTTATTGTAGAAATTAAAAAAAGGACGAAGGCACTGACAACTTAAAAGAAATAAGAAAAAGTTCCCTTATTTGTTAACACATTAACAAGGTGTATAAAAAGAGCATTTGATTGTGAAGGATTATGGTATAGTCTACTTTTAAATAGCCCACCATAGAATACAGTACTTTGAACACTATGCTGAGAGAGAGAGGTAAACATCTGTGAGAGGAGGACAGTGCTGTGTGTGTGCAGTAGAATTGCGCGCACACACACACGCGTACCTGGAACATCTGTTGATTCTATGATCACACATAGATGCTCACAGACACACACCCCAAAATGCATACTCTAGCAAAGAGATACAATGAAGACGGCTGGAGAGAATGATCAGATCGGAAAAAGGAGAGACTCAACGGCAGAAGTGCAACAGAAATAAAGCACAGCAGGAAAGCATAGGAGATTCTCATGGCTAACCTGAGGGGGGGTGATTTAATGTCATCAGTTCATGTCATAAGACTTAAGCAACAAAATGTCATGCAGCGACTTGTTTGTTTGTAAGAAATAAATTAATTCAAAGATGTGCCCTGGCCGAGTCTCTATACATCTCTTTCCATCTTTCTCTCCTGTATGTGCGGTCAAGAGCCGCTCACATTTTCAGCGGTGTAGGGAACAGAGGTAAGAAGAACTTTGAATCTGACTTGATCCTTTGCCATGGATGGAGGGCAGGAAAGAGGAGTGGTTGATCAGGTCCAAACGTAGCTGTTTTTCCATTCCCAACTCTATTTTTCCTCACCTTTTCCTTCCCCAGAAACACTTCCCATTTACCCCCACATCAGATCTGTCTCTACTACCTAGTTCTCCTCCCAGTCTTATGTCCCTCCCTCTTTGTCCTTTCTTCTCTCAGGCTCTCCTCCCCCTCACATCCTGCGGATGACCAGCACAGTGGTAAGAACTCCAGCGAGGAACACCCCCACGGTCTGCCAGGTGGGAGTGCCAAAGTAGGAACGGATTCCCTCCTAAGAATTAGGAAGAGACCATTGTCTTCAACCATCACTACAACTACAAATTCAAAAACACATTTATAAAAAAAAAACATGTATGAAACCTGTAAATCAATTTGGGGAAAGCACATCTACTGATTCCTTACCCAGCCACCCTGCTCCCTAATCCAGTTGATCACATGATCTCGCAGGTAGTCTGTGGCCCAGCTGATAATGGTTCTGATGATGTCGGGGACCTTGGTCAACAGAGCCTGAGGAGAGAAAGACGATGCTGTCTTATTACACAATGAAGAAGCCAACTCATCCCAAAACTTGTAAAATGCAGTACCATTCCAAGCGTTGCGGTTTTCAAAACAGTGAATCTATTCCGACTGAGATGAGCCCCGTTTCCTTTGTCTAACGGAGGACAAGAGAGCAAGCGATTGATTGAGAGAGGAGAGCTAAATAAAACACAACCACTGACAACCCTCACCTTGATGACCAGCCGACAGGCAAAGTAGAAGAGTGCCACCACCCTGCCCCAGTTGAACTTCCCATCAGAGAAGATCTCACAGGCCACTCTCATAAAAACCTCCTGGCTGGGCTGGAGAGCAGTATCATTTATCATACTGAATGGAAAAACAAGAAAGATGCTCTGAATATTGCACAAACTCCAGAGGTCAATTCAAAGTGAATATCGATTCAAGCAAAGAGCTGGAGTCCCTTTCTAAGTCGTTGGTTTAAGATACCTTTGGAGTTGTGTATTGCCATCCAGCTCATCTCCAATCTGCTGCAGGCACTGGGCCAGTTTCTTGTGGTTGGGGTCACACAGCTCACTCCCGCCCAACTGGGTCTGTAACACTGACAACTGAGTACTGCTGTCAGCATGGCGACGAACCCGCTCGTAGATGAAACTGCGAAGAGAGGGTCACCGGTAAACAACTAGCTAGTATATGTGATCCTTGTCTGATTAATCAGGGTGTAACCAAATTAATTGGTATATACAGCCTGAAACATTGGAGTGCAAAATCTTATAAAATGTTCAGCCAGAATGTTGAATAATTTTTATTTTATTTTTTTACTTACTCTACAGGTTGTCTGTGCAGTTTGTCCTTCAGACGCTCGAAATTTGAGACAAATATCCACAGGAAAGTATTGTTTACCAGGCTTTTTAGAGTGCTGGTAGGTCAGATGAATGCGAGCAACGTCTGATCTGTGGTTCGCTGACGCTTGTTTACATATTGTGCATGTGTTTACGTCGCATTCGTCAGAAGATTGAAAATACACACCAAAAATACAAGCCAACAGAACCATATACCTACCGGCTCAGTAAAAAGCCTGGTAAACAGGCTTTTTACTGAGGATATTTTATCTCAAATTTCAAGTGGCTGAAGGACAAACCGCACAGACAACCTGTAGTGTAAGTTCAAATGTAATGTTATTCAACATTCTGGCTTGTAAAGGAACATTTATGATTTGGACTCCAATGTTTCAGGCTATATGTACCAATTAAATAGTGTATTACAGCCTGCTTAAATCAGACAAATGTGAATAAAGAATAAAGATCAAATTCAGGAGTAAACAAGAAGGTATACTCACTCTGTCAGTAATCTTTTTCCCAGTTCTAGTACCTGATCAGTTCCATTACCTGAGAACACAAAGCAACACTGTAGTGAGAGTACTACCAGAACATAAACCAACAGCAGGTAGAGGCAATTTAAGACAATGCCTATGTCTAGGTAGTCTGGCTAACACTGAACTCTTGAAGTCCTCCTGACTGAGTCACGTAGGTAGCGTCAGCCAGGTTAATGTATGATTGTGTCTGTCATATCGAAACTGGGGAGTCATAAATATATTATGTAATGGGCTAAACATAAAAATATATTTTTGAACAAGTAGGTACTGAAGTATGCAGGTCTCATGACCAGTTCAGTGTGACATGAATTAACGTGAAAGTTAAAACACCAGCTGACTCATTTTCAGAAGTAGACTTCTCAGCTGACATTAGTAACAGTTGGGCTGGCCCAAGATGTACTACAGATAGGTTAGTTGCCAATGATGTTTCTGGAATTACAACGACTCGTTGGACTGCCACACCTGCCCCTACCAGCCCTACAGGAGGGCAGCTCCCAATCAGCCCAGTCCAAGCTCTTCTGTGCCCTAGCACCCCAATGGTGGAACCAGCTTCCCCTTGCCCATCTTCCCAAAAACATCTGAAACACTACCCCTTCAAAGAGTATCTTAAATACCCCCCCCCCCCCCCCCCTAACATGCATATTAAACAGCTAGCTAGCACCCACATACTAGTCTGACGAATCAGTCTGTAATACACTATTAATTGGTATAAACAGCTTGAAACAAATGCCTGCAAAATCTTGTAAATGTTCCTTGCCAGAATGTTGAATAAAATTACATTTAAACTTACTATACCGATTGTCTGTGTGGTTTGTCCTTCATCTTCATTGAGACAAAATATCCCCAGGAAAGTACTGTTAAAAAGACTTTTTAGAGAGCCGGTAGGTATATGGTTCAGTACCAAGGTAAAGGTTATTTTATATAGGATATTCGCTTCTCTCGCCAATAGCTATTGAACCAAGCATGCCATGACAATGAAAATATGTTCTAAATCAGGGAAGGATGGAGAACAATCCATAGGTTTTTTGTGTGAATTTCTCATTTTCTTATCAGATTTCAATCTTCAAAAAGATCTAAGATTAACACACAAAAGGTGTCGATTGTTCTCCATCCTCCTCTAATTCAGAAATAAACGTCACAATACTCCATGTCATGGCATGCTTGGTTCAATAGCTATTGACGAGTGAAAACCGAATATCCAATACAAAACAGAATGTTTGGGGTGTATATGTATATACCAATTAACTGTTTATTACAGACTAGCACATAACGTTACAGGCTTACAGGCTAGCTTGGTGAGAAAATAAAACAAGTTCACTATAATGTAGCTTTCCCAGATAGATAGATAGATAGATAGATAGATAACTTAACTACCTAGTTATGTGTATGGGCATGTTTCAGAGATGGGATGGCTGGGTGTTATGTTAGCTAGTTAACCAGCTGGCTAGCTCGACGCGGCTGGGTCCAACCGGTAACAAACCTCAATTATTTAACAAGTTAACTAAACTGTGACAAATACTTTAAGTTCCGGCTCACGATAATTACGATATCAGTGCCACAGTTCCGTATCGATTGTGTTTATCATAGTTATGTCACTTACCTGAATCGCCTCCTCCCGACGGCGTAGCCATCTTGTAACGTTACTAATATTACTTTGAGTCTGCTTCCGCCTGCAGTCATGTGACATATGTTTACAGTAACAGAGGAGTGGCTTCGTGTTGCTCGTTCATGAATGCCAGCTTGTAAGAACACAACGCAGAGGGCCGATAACATTTACGAGTAGTCAATTTACAAAACACTAAGAGTATAGCAAGTTTAATCAGCAATGAATACAAATATTTTGACAAATGTAATCCAAGGTTCCGCTTCTGCCTTGCCCTTTATTAAACGTCATATCCTGACCTTGCTGACTTCTGTCCGTTGCGCGCATGCTTAGTTCTCTTTACGACTCGGCTGGCAAAGATGGCGGATGCACAAGTACGTTCCGCAAAACAGCGTGGCGAAATTAATGTGCTTCTTTTTGACAGAAAAATAACTAGCATGGCATCGTAGCGTACAATAAATAGCTTTGGTTAAGCGAAGAGCATGCGATTGAAGTATTTCACTGTAGTTTGGTCCCGCAGTTGTTTCGACTATCGCGTTCCGAGGCCCTGTGCTGTGGAGCGCATTGTCGGAGATCCAGCTAGGCGGTTTGCTAACTAGGCCTTTACAACATTGTGCGTATGCTTAATCTGTAGTTGATAATCGAAGTTTACTGATTTATGGCAGAGTTGATAGCTAAAACGTGTCATTGCTAGATAAATGTATGCGCGAGAAGCTCAGTCTTAACGTACTGAAAAAGCTATAGCAGTCAGGTTAGTTTTTACGCTAATTTGGCTGGTTTACTAGCCAGATCACTCTTTCGTTGGCCAAACTCAGCGGTCTACTTTCTCGATTTCTATATTCCAAATGTTATGGCTATTGTTTTAGTTACCTAGTTAATTTGCTCTGCTTTTGAGTGCAGCCAGCTCAAACTTTTCTGAACTTTCATAATGGCCAGCTTCATAGTGTAAATCTGGCTAGTGCACCCTTTCTGATCTGCTTCTGTTAAATTAACTTATAATATTTTGTAAACATTAATGCACAGTAGTCATGTCTATTATTTTATTTTTTACCTGCAAATGATGTTTTTCTCACGATGGTCTTCCTAGCCTGTGAGGCTCTGACGACACTGCCTAACGGCAACACTGATGCAGTATAGCTTGATGGGTCTTTTCAGATCCATGATGCAGCAACGGGTTAGTCTCTGCATAGATTATTTTTTGACTTGGGGTTATGTCTTTTCCCCACAGACCGAGAGGGCTTATCAGAAGCAGCCAACCATCTTCCAGAACAAGAAGCGTGTTCTGGTTGGTGAAGGTGGCAAGGAGGCTAAGGAGAAGCTCCCACGCTACCACAAGAGCGTTGGTCTAGGCTTCAAAACCCCAAGAGAGGTGATGTACCCAATGACCTAAACTATCGTAAAACTACAGTTGTGCTCCTTATGGGCAGTATGATTTAATTGTTTTTTGAATACAGCCTTGTCTGAGGTGTCAATTAGCTTGTATGGTTAACTGCTCTTTAAAGCTGCAAATGATGTTTTTCTCACGATGGTCTTCCTAGCCTGTGAGGCTCTGACGACACTGCCAAATGGCAACACTGATGCAGTTATAGGAGGGCTTTGGCCATCTATACTGAACAAAAAATAGATTTACGGTTATGCTCAAACGTTTCATGAGTAGAAATAAAAGGCCCCAGTAATGTTCCATATGCACAAAAATATTTTTTTTCTAAAATGTTTGTTTACATCCCTGTTAGTGAAGATATCTCCTTTGGCAATATGATCCATCCACCTGTGGCTGATCAAGAAGGTGCTCAAACACTATGATGATTACACAGGAGCACCATGTACTGGGCACAATAAGGCCCCTCTAAAATGTGCAGTTTTGTCACACAACACAATGCCACAGATGTCTCAAGTTGAGGGAGTGTGCAATTGGCATGCTGACTGCAGGAATGTTCCCCAGAGCTTTTGCCCTAAAATTGATGACAACTCATGAAACAGGAATATTTCTGTCTAAAGGCCAGTGGGTGGGTTTATGGTCGCTCCCCTGCCCATTCATGTGAAATCCAAAGATTATGCCCCAATGAATTAAAATGTCTGATTTCATTATGAACTGTAACTTGGGTAATTGTTGTATGTTGGGTTTGTTTTAGTTCCGTATTGTTTATTTTTACACGGGTTTGAGAGTTTTGGAAGGAGTTGCTGAGAACCTAACCTTTTTTTGCCCAACAGGCTATCGATGGTACTTACATTGACAAGAAATGCCCCTTCACTGGGAATGTCTCCATCCGTGGTCGTATCCTCTCCGGTTAGTCTTTAAATTTCCTTGCTGTTCGTTGTTTTTGGTTTGGATGTAAAACAGTCATCTTTGGCATTTAGATGCTTATATGACCACATTCTCACTGAACTACAAATTGTTTTTCTCATGATGGTCTTCCAAGCCTTCTGGATATGACAAAGCCTTATGGCATTACTGATGCAATGACCCTAAGACCATGCTCACCCTATTCAACGGTCTACTCCTATCCCTAGATCAGTCCCTAGATCAGTGCTTAGATGTAGTCTAAGATTGACCTGATTCTGCCTTTTCAGGCGTGGTGACCAAGATGAAGATGCAGAGGACCATCGTCATCAGACGTGACTACCTGCATTACATCCGCAAATACAATCGCTTTGAGAAGAGGCACAAGAACATGTCTGTCCATCTCTCACCTGCCTTCAGGTAAGAGGATTTCTGTTGAGTCTTTTCAACCTCTCTTCTTTGCATGTCTTTTTCTTGCCAGGCTGTATCCAAGAATTGGCTGATCGTGCCTAGCTAGTGCCTTTCCTACTGCAAGGGTGGCTGTAACTCACTGTTGCACTACAGTTGAAGTTCTATGAAATCAGATCTGATGTTGGCTGCAAATGATGTTTTTCTCACGATGGTCTTCCAAGCTCATGTGGCGCTGACGATACTGCCTAATGGCTACACTGATGCAGTTTGGCCAACCTTTCACATGAGACGGCAGTGGTTTCCATGTTTCTCAATTCCCCTTGCATTATCTTGATGTTATTCCTAGAAAAGCAGTGCCATGGTCGCTTTCGGATTATGCTCCAGTAATTCCCTCCTTTTCCCCTGCAGAGACGTCTCCGTCGGAGACATTGTTACTGTCGGAGAGTGCCGACCCCTCAGCAAGACAGTCAGGTTCAACGTCCTCAAGGTCACAAAGGCCGCTGGAGCCAAGAAGCAGTTCCAGAAGTTCTAATCTAGGATGTGCAGGAGATGAGACCAATTGACAGGAAGGCTTTCTAGGCTGACCTGCTCTGAAGTATCTGAAATAAAGAAAATGTTCTGTATCTTGGTCTTCTGGCCTGTCTTTTGTTAAATAATTACGTTTGTACAGTTCAATGGGAAGCCTTTGCCAATTACCTGAAAAGGAGTGCTTTGTTTTGCGTAATAACTGAGTTACTTATTGTGTGTTCTGCCAGACAATTCTCTCCGTTGTTTATCCATCAACTGACTCCTATACCACGGCTTTCAGGCAATCAGCATTCAGGACTGGACCCATCCAGTTTATAATTATTTATATACCTTGGTCTCAAAAGTCAGATGGATACACAATAGGGACACCTAGTGGATAGCTAAATCTATGTCAAGACTCAAGTGTGTGGTCTTGTCCTATGCTTAACCAACAGAGGGTGACAAACACCTATTTTTAAATCAAAACCAAATGTACTGATGAGATTTGAAGTAATAGCACACTGGCTTCCATCCTGGGACTGGGTGTAAAAAGAGGATATAAAGTATTGTAGGTACCATAACAGTAAACAAATGATTCTTGTGTCATTTTATTTAAATCTGACAGACAAAGTAATATTAATTTTATCCTTTAATTCATTCACATTTAGTGTGCCACATTCAGCGGAGGCTGTTTGAGGCAAGTTGATTGTCACCCATGGTCCACACAGCATAGTTTCCAAGTCATGGGAGAGCTCTGCAGTGGCATGCTACTGAAACTCCCAATGTGAATACAAAGAAACAATGGAATACAAAATAAATGCTTTCAGAAATCAAATGTTTCAACTGACAAATACCAGTGGGGATTTCCCTTTCAAACTTGCAATGTAAGGTTTTTATATTTGGTCTGAATGATGGTATGAAAGTATTTCTCCCACGAGACCATATACATTTGAACCCAAACAAGTCATGTACACAAGTCCTTGGTTGGACTCATTCTAGGGTTGTCTTGTTTTTCAGTTTGTTCCATTGTTTCCTAGGTGTTTTGCTACAGGCCTGTACGCCCAATGGCTTCTGAGATCCAGGAGAAAACGTACCCAAACATATGCAATACATGCTAAATTGCCTGCGTGCATCAGCTGAGGCACATGAGGCTTTGATTCTGATATCCAACCCCTCAGTGTCTCTGCATGGGAATGAGAGAGCCCCTCCCTCAGGCTGAGCTTCTGTCTACTTTGCTGCCTGGGTCTACCAAGGTCTTGGTGTCTGCATTTTACATAATGATGTTGAGGTTGCTGCTTTCCCAGTGCCTATGTGAATGTGGACCGTATGGTGGTGATGTGAGTCCAGCTATGGCAGGAGGTTGAGTGGGGCATGTTCTCACATTGTAGACACACTGATGAAGCCAGACCCATAAGTGACCTTGCTAGACAGCATTCATAAGAAGCTTGCAATCCCATAGAATCCCTGATCCTTGGCCACTGCTTATGCCCACCTCTTATTTGACTTAGTCACTGATTAAGTTCTGGATTCAATTCGTATCGAGGAAGATCTACGTAAATTTAAAGGCAATGTTCCCGCGTTCGCAGAGACTGCATTCACGGTAAACGCGGATCCTCTGCGATACAGATTGAATCCAGCCCTAAACCTTCTACCAGACTGTTGTCTGACTGCAGAATCCTGGCACACAATACAGCTTCTCAAGAAAGGTAGTAACATAAATAAATAAATGAAACATGTCTAACAAGGTAGAGTTTCTCTCAACTCCCAAGATTATGGCACATCCGTTCAATGGAAATCATTCTAAATACTAAAAAAATAACTACAGGGTCAACTGCATTACTTCATCAGCAAGGCTGGTCTCCAACGCTGGGGTCGTCACACCGTAGGCCTCCATAGACAGGGGACTGTGTAATGGGGTTAGGATAGGCCCCAGGGGTGATCTGTGGACCATAGCTCCTCTCACGCACAGACACCCCAGGGAGAGGAAGGAGAGACCTGACCATGACCCCTCAATGGTCAAGCTTGCTCATGAATCCATACTGAGGGGAGGCAAGAGTGATGAATCATCATATATTGAGTTTGTTTAGTGAGCAGTCATAGTGTGCATCTGGTTTTGTTCTTTTTAATGCTACTCTGAAACTTGCCACGTCACTTACAGTGAGGTCCAAAAGTGGATTTGAAATGATACAATGACTACGAGGTTAAAATGCATACTGTCAGATTTAATTTAAGGTTACTTTAATCCATATTGGGTGAACCATGTAGAAATTACAACCCTTTTGGGAACCAAAAGTACTCTGAAAAATTCACTTACAGTTGAAGTCGGAAGTTTACATACACCTTAGCAAAATACATTTAAACTCAGTTTTTCACAATTCCTAACATTTAATCCTTGTAAAGATTCCCTGTTTTAGGTCAGTTAGGATCACCACTTTATTTTAAGAATGTGAAATGTCAGAATAATAGTAGAGAGAATGATCACATTCCCAGTGGGTCAGAAGTTTACATACACTCAATTAGTATTTGGGAGCATTGCTTTTAAATTTTAATAAGTTTAACTTGGGTCAAATGTTTTGGGGAGTCTTCCACAAGCTTCCCACAATAAGTTGGGTGAATTTTGTCCCATTCCTCCTGGCAGAGCTGGTGTAACTGAGTCAGGTTGTAGGCCTCCTTGCTCGCACACGCTTTTTCAGTTCTGCCCACAATTTTTCTTATAGGATTGAGGTCAGGGCTTTGTGATGGCCATTCCAATGCCTTGACTTTGTTGTCCTTAAGCCATTTTGCTACAACTTTGGAAGTATGCTTGGGGTCATTGTCCATTTGGAAGACCCATTTGCGACCAAGCTTTAACTTCCTGACTGATGTCTTGAGATGTTGCTTCAATATATCCACATTTTTCTCCCTCACGATGCCATCTATTTTGTGAAGTCGACCAGTCCCTCCCGCAGCAACGGGATGTACAGTACATTCATCTCTAGGAGACAGAACGCATCTCCTTCCTGAGTGGTATGATGGCTGCGTGATCCCATGGTGTTTATACTTGCGTACTATTGTTTGTACAGATGAATGTGGTACCTTCAGGCGTTTGGAAATTGCTCCCAAGGATGAACCAGACTTGTAGAGGTCTACAGTTTTTTTTCTGAGGTCTTGGCTGATTTCTTTTGATTTCCCATGTCAAGCAAAGAGGCATTGGGTTTGAAGGTAGGCCTTGAAATACATTCACAGGTACACCTCCAATTGACTCAAATGATGTCAATTAGCCTATCAGAAGCTTCTAAAAGTCATGAAATAATTTTCTGGAATTTTCCAAGCTTTTTAAAGGAACAGTCAACTTAGTGTATGTAAACTTCTGACTCACTAGAATTGTGATACAGTGAAATATAAGTGAAATAATCTGTCTGTAAACAATTGTTGGAAAAATTATTTGTGTCATGCATAAAGTAGATGTCCTAACCGACTTGCCAAAACTATAGTTTGTTAACAAGAAATTTGGAGAGTGGTTGAAAAACAAGTTTTAATGACTCCAACCTAAGTGTATGTAAACGTCTGACTTCAACTGTATATGTGTATTAAAGTAGTTAAAAACTTTAGTGTTTGGTCCCATATTCCTAGCACGAAATGACTACATCAAGCTTGTGACAATACAAACTTGCTGGATGCATTTGCAGTTGGTTTTGGTTGTGTTTCAGATTATTTTATACCCAATAGAAATTAATGGTAAATAATGTATTATATCATTTTTGAGAAAGTTTATTGTAAATAAGAATAGAATATGTTTCTGGATGTCACCATGATTACGGATAATCCTGAATGAATCGTGAATAACGATGAGTGAGAAAGTTACAGAAGCTCAAAGATCAAACCCCCAAGACATGCGAACCTCTGAACATTACCATTAACAGAGGAGACATGCGAACCTCTGAACATTACCATTAACAGAGGAGACATGCGAACCTCTGAACATTACCATTAACAGAGGAGACATGCGAACCTCTGAACATTACCATTAACAGAGGAGGTTAGCATTTTTGGGGGGGTATGATATTTATTCCTCTCATTATTCACAATTCATTCAAAGGTTATCCATGGTCGTGGTGACATCCACATGAATTTAGAAGTGTTTAGAAACATGTTCTCTAATATTTTAATTAAAAGGGACTCCAAAAAGTGCTGTAATTTGTAAACAGTTCACCCGATATGGATGACAATACCCTCAAATTGGAGCTCACTACATCACTGACAAATAGTTGTTAGCCTCATTTTTAAAATGGTCACTACGCACCATTGTTTTGGTGTTAGTTGGTGATTTGCTAAGGCAATCAATTGCAAGTAAGGAAATCAGCCCCTGTAGTTTTCCGTGGAGAATGGAGGATTCTGTAACTAAAGAGACTTCATAGAGATGGTTTTATTATGAATCATAAACACAGGTCTCAGTCGGATGAGGATAGGTCCATAAATTACAGGAGATCAAAGGTATGTGGAGGTTTTTAAGGTGTGGAACAGTGTCACCACTGTTCTATCCTCATAAAATAGATATAGCCGTTGACCTTTGCAATGCGTTTTGCGAAAGAATACTTGAATATTTTATGATATCATCTTTATAAGGCTTTTAATTAAAATCTCTTTCATAAATCCAGCTTGATTTAGTTTCTGTTGTGGATAAAAAAATACATAGAACCAGGGTACAGTAGCCCACGGTGCACAGATGTCAATTCAACGTCTATTCCACGTTAGTTCAACGTCATTTCATTGAAACCGTTGGCAAACAGGGGAAACTCCAGTGACTGATTTCATTATCCAAGGTGCACACAACAATGCCATCAGGCAAGGAAATATTAACTTATGTAACAACTTGAGAAGCAACCACTTGCAGCAGTTCAAAGCATATCTGTTTCATTTATTACATGGCAGTTAAAGCTGTCTGTTATGGAGTATACGTCATTGTTAGTCCATGTTGATACGTGCATCTTGTGCTCACACCTGCCGCAGCTGTTAGTTCAATAGCAATGACTCACTGGGGGATCCATATACTTAAATGTAACTCTAAAGTAAATGTTAACAATGCAAAAAGACAGGAAGAAGATGCAGATATTCTATACTGTTCTCGTCTTTTGGTTCCTTCTCAGTCAGAAACTGTTTTCGGTGGGTAGAATGGGACTGAATGATTCTTCTTGTAAGTTTTCAATATTTTGTATAGGTTCAATTAAGATGCAATACTCTCTAGATGATTTGCTCTCGCTACAATATCATCTAATTTGTATTTTCTTCCATGTCTCAATCTTCACTGTATCATTAGTTAGGTAACCTGACTCATGAGATTTGCCACTTTTTGAGCTGTGAGTAATGTGGCTGTAAGTCTCCACTAAACAAACATCTGCATGGTCTGCCTGCTGGTACTGTACAGTACAGCCCATTCCAGTGGGGATCATTTCCATTTAACACCCTGATGGAGTGGAGATCATTTCTATATAACATCCTGATGGAGTGGAGATCATTTCTATGTAACATCCTGATGGAGTGGAGATCATTTCTATGTAACATCCTGATGGAGTGGAGATCATTTCTATGTAACATCCTGGTGGAGTGGAGATCATTTCCATGTAACATCCTGATGGAGTGGAGATCATTTCTATGTATCATCCTGATGGATTGGAGATCATTTCTATGTAACATCCTGATGGAGTGGAGATCATTTCTATGTAACACACGGATGGAAAATCTAGCTATTACTCCAGGTGAGGATACTGTTGAAAGAGGGCCCAGGGCAAACCTGTCCCTGTCCATCTAATTTCTCTGCTAAAGAGCTCAACACTTTCCAGCTGGAAAAAGTCCCAAAAGGTGCAGCTAAGCACTACTGAGAGGGTTAGAAGTGAATGGACCATCAATTACAGGCATGTGACCTGGGCACATGGGGGGGGGGGGGGAGTACAGGAATCCCTGAAATTCCTTTACATTGATGACTTTTTGCAAAACCAATCAGTTTTCCCCATTGATTCAACGTCATCACATTTATTTTTGATGTTGAAATAACGTGGAAACATTGTTTATTCAACCAGTTTGTTCCCAGCGGGATGGCACTACAGCCCACAGCAGATCACTACCCTGCATTGCCTGGCTTCCTTTCCTCTCCACATCATTTACTGTCCACCACTTAACAGTCCAGTGCCTTGCAGGTTTACATGTTTACCTAGTGTCACTGAGCATGCACACAGGTTTTCTTACTTGTCCATTCAGCAGCAGAGATGTTAGTCTAGAGGGTCATCTCCGTAAGGGTCATGTCTGAAAGTTAAACACAGGCCTTATGGTGTCCCAGCAGGGGTCTGGGCAGGGGGCAGGACAGGAGGGGTCACGGTGCTGCACTGGGCCCTCATCTTGGTTTGTTTTGACATGTCAGCAAGCAGCACACAAACTCTTTTCCAGCAGCGTTGGAGGAGGCCCGATGACTTGAGCAGATGGGAGCAGAGCGGGGTTGTATACCGTAACATAGTGGAACATGGACCCTGGCATCAGCAGCCCCTCAGATGGCCCCCTGCCCTCTGTCAGCAGCTAGCATAGAGACGGGGGTGGGGAAGGGGCTGAGTCCTCTACTCTACTGGGGTTACCAACACAGAGCTGGCAAGGTACTGCACTCCGAGGTTGCACGTAAGAGGAGGATATTGTCTTACTATGATGCCCTGGTGGCTTATGTATGATTATGTGAATGTTAAAAGTTGATGTAGAGGACTCTCAACATGTGTATGTAATCATACAGGAACATTTGTACTTCTGATATGTATGTTAATGCAGTTTTCATTCTTATCTTTGTTGATGTTTGTCATTCTCTTGAGATGTTTCAAATCATTAGCAAGTATTTGCTTTGCTGATGTCTAGCTGCAAGCTTTTCTGTTTCCTAAGGCAAGTACATTTTCCAGGCTTGGGCGGTCTTCTGGGGCACTGTGGGTCAGCGCCGGGTCACACACCACATCTGGACAACGCATCAGCCCTTCAGATGTGCACAAGGATATCCACTGTCCCTGGATCAAATCAACTATATTTGTGTCCAACAACTTCCTGTTGAAAGACAAGGGTGTCAACAGAATAACAGACAATCATATGCATATCTTACACACGTCTTTATTTGAACTAGGCAAGTCAGTTAAGAACAAATTCTTATTTACAATGACAGCCTAGGAACAGTGCCTTAACTGCCTTATTCAGGGGCAGAACAACAGATTTTCCGAACTTGGTCATTCGATCTAGCAACCTTTTGGTTACTGGCCTAACGCTCTAACCACTAGGCTACCTGCCGCCCCTTAAAAGCAGATGATATAGGATGAGCTGATATAAGTTGTTTGGTACCAGTGAAAGTAGTTGATGTGCTGAACATTAGCATGTCAGAATACACGAGGCAAAGGTCAGAGGTGCCGGTCATGGCTTGAGGTGTCTGGTACCAACAACAGCAGTGCATTTACAAGTGTGAGGTCAGCTCCTTAACTGATTTGAATGGGTTTTGCAGATGGGGCTTACCCTTCTCTCATTTCATCAAAATGTAATATCCATACCATAAATCTATCTCTGAATTTTGGTTATGAAATGGCTCGAGTTGCATCCATTAAGTGAGCATAAACTTATCAAAGTTGTCATTTCTGTATTCAATGGTAAAGGTTTATTTATAAATCAATGCAAATGAAAATGCAGGGACTTCAAATTAGGTGAATTTACTCTCAAAACAAAGTTACAAGTTTGTTTTGAGCAGTGAGATATTTAATAGAAATGCACAATGATTATACTTCACCTGGTCTGTCAGTGAAAGCTGATAGCTGTTACCAGCTGCTCTTGAAGCTGGCTGGTCAGAGACGGGGCATGGGGCCAGCCTCATCCTCTTAACAACTGGCTCCTACTTTCCAGTCAAAGCAGCAGGTCCTAATTCAATATTCCCAGGATCTGCCGTGTCTGCCTGTCAGACCGGACGGATGGCTGGCATGTGTGGGTGTGATGGGCACCTCTGATTTTACACCAGGGTCTCAGATCAAACAGGCGCTGGGGTCAGAGATCAAGGTACAGGGTGTACCCAGCGTCAGCAGACTGGGGTCATGTGTGTGAATCATCCAACATGGCTTTCATCAGAGCATCCCTGGGGTGTGCTCTCAGTGACTGATGGTCATGTAAACCTACTGGAATTTGAGAATCTGAAAACCCATATAATGTGGGCCACATATCTGACTGGTAGAAACACAGGTTCCATTTTCATTGTTCATGCATTGTGTTCTACAGGTCAGCTCCTATGACTACATAGACAGAATACATCTGAAATGATACAAATCTGTTTTTCCTTAGGATGTAGTCTGCCACTAAGGCTATGATAAACAGACACTACTATAGATATAACTTTTTGAATGCATATTCATTATCATTCATCTTTTTACAAAAAGAGACAAAGAAACTAGACAAACCAAAGCCAAAAAAAACACAAACATTTTGTTTCTCTGTTGAATTGGCCCTTGGCTTGAGCTCTGAGCAGGAGGAATTCTCTGTGGCAGATGGTGAGTCATAACCCCTGAGGCCAGCAGCAATGCTACACTCTGGGACCCGGATACCTAATAATGCCCTGTTGAGCTTCTCACCCACAATGTTATCTCATCCCCCTGACTTATTGTGGCACTCACTGGCGGTAATGACAGTGGGGAGACCCAAGCTGTGATCAAGTCTCTCCCCAGAGAGAGACAAGACCCTGGGAACCTGGTAGTAATCAGCACACAGGCCCAATCTCTCCATCTTACCTCAGTGGCATATCTCGTTTCCTATCACAGCACACAGTTAGTCTAGATACTGCTGCTCCTGCTGCTGCTGTTATTTGAGGTCAGCTACCAAAGACTATGCTTTAAGTGGAATCTGTTGAATTCCAATTTTGGGTGTCAGTGTAGATACTTGAGATTGTTTGTAAGGTTTTTGCTGATGTTCAACCTGGTCTCAGAGCATTTGGTATTATTCTTTACGTAAATTAGAGACACTCCATTTAGTCAGTTGTACAATTGAATGCCTTCAACTGAAATGTGTCTTCCGCATTTAACCCAACCCCTCTGAATCAGAGAGGTGTGGAGGGCTGCCATAATCAACCTCCATCTCCGGCGCCGGCGAACAGTGGGTTAACCGCCTTGCTTAGGAGCAGAATGACAGATTTTTACCTTGTCAGCTCGGGGATTCGATTCAGCAACCTTTCGGTTACTGGCCCAACGCTCTATGATATGTTACATTTCGTATGGTATGTAATCATTTGTGGATGTCCATCACCCATAATATGTTACGAGTCACAATTCTTATTATATGTAAACATTTGCAAAATGTACAATATGTTACGAATTTTCTAAATGTATGATATGTTATGAATTGTAGCTAGGCTAGGAGTTAAGGTTAGGGGTTATGGTTAAGATTAGGGTTAAGTTTAGGATTATGGTTAAAGGGTTAGGGAAGGGTTAGTTAACATGCTAAATAGTTGCAAAGTAGATAAAAAGTAGTAAGTCGTTGAAAAGTTGGTAATTATCTAAAATGCTAAAGTTGTCCATGATGAGATTCAAACTCGCAACCTTTGGTTTGCTGGACATTGTCTGTGATGGGATTTGAACCGCAACCTTTGGGTTGCTTGACATTCGTGTTATACCCCCAACCACCATACTTTTGTTTTTGCTTTAAGTAACCATCTGTCTTATGTAACCATACCAAACGTAACCTATCATACTAATTTGAGTGTCCCAGGTTTACATTTACTATTTTACGACTAGTCTATGAGACCAGGCTGTGATCCTAGATAAAGTGGGTGGATATTGCAGTTTGTTCTGTCTTTTGTTCCTAATGTGTTACACAATACAAATATAGTGTAAATACAATCCAACCTAACAAAGGAGAGAAAGAAAGAATAGCAGAGAGTAACCACATAACAATAGTGTTTCCCCAAGAAGAAAAAGGCTATAGCCCCAAGAGGATATCTGTGTATTCTTACCAAACTATAAATTAGAAGGAAACAGCTGACTGATGCCTTTTAATAAAATGCACACAATGCATACAGTGTCATTACCATGACAGTAAGATATGCCAGTACCCAGGACATTTTCCCAAGATGCCAAAACAAATGGTTATATGTAGGCCAGATACAATCAGTAAAATATGTTAATAAGAAGACGCCATGCTGAGCCCAGCATATCTCGATCAGATAGTGACTGTCCCAATGTCCCCATTCCCACCGCTCTCCTATGATCATTAGTCCATCAATTACACTGTTCTCATTTACAAAAAAAACTATAATCCACAAATATAATCACTGAAGTTAATGTTTTAACCATCCACCTTTATAAACATGAATAGAAAATATGATTAGATTTGTTTGTTTTTATGAGCAATCCCACGATTCAGCGTCTATTCCACATTGGTTCAATGTAATTTCATTAAAATGAAGTTGAAGCAACGTTGATTCAACCAGTGTGTGCCCAGTGGAATCTATCTATGAGAGTCTTTCAACAAACTCAATTGATGAAACTGAATTGTACAAAGAGGCAAAAAGTCACATTTCAATGGAGGTCCATAAACGAGGTACTTTCTATGGAGAGGAGAAAGAAACTGTATCTTGTTCCTTCAGCAAATTGTAGAGGGAAAGAGTGAACAATAGAGATCAAATGCTGACAGCACACCCAAGTGCTCCCTGAGAACCCTCAGGTTGTGATCCCATCATAGTGACAAAAGAACCATGTGACCATGAAAATGGGAAAAAGGGCTTTCTACTTAACCTTGTTTCAGACCAGGCTCAATGAGAACACTGTATCATGGCTCCACTGGGGTAGGGTCAGGAATCTGCTGCAGCTCAGCATTTAATAACACTTCCCAGGTTATACATGACTCTACAGATATGTATACTAGCACAATGAGTGGGGACTGTGGTGTAGCTGGGTAAAAAAAATGGATTGATTTGCAGTTCCCATGGTAATGTGGTAAAAAAAAAAGTATAAGAGTTTGCAGCTGACCACCATGTCTGGTCTGATATTTGCAGTGGCGTTGAGGCAGCAGTCCGTGACATCCCTGCATGCCGGGAATGAGAGCTGTGATCAGGCACTAATTGAGAGAGAGGGGGGTTTCATGAACGTTTGTCTGTTAAGTCATTCTCAGGGGAGGCAGAAAAGTGACAGCAACAGATAGCCTCTGTGCCTCTGTGCAATATTACTGTATTTGTTGCCAGAAGAACATATCTCTCATCAGTCTATGGTGTGACAGGCTTGAAATAGATGACTGAAAATCTCAAAAGAGCAAACAAGTCACCCATTCTGTGCTATGTTAAAACACACACTATCTCCTGTTATCTGGAGACAGATAGCATCTCTGGACCCTCAGCAATTCAAAGTACGTATAATGAGGGTTTTCTGGGTATTTTAATGCCCTAGGGGAAAGGGAGCTAACACATTTCCATCTCTTTCTTGTATACAAAGAAGAGTATATTAGAGTATGGCACCAAATAAACTGATTTGAGGCAATCATGATAGTTACGGAGATTCATTACACACTATGCAGAAATGTTTCCCAAATAGCTTTAAAGTCCTAGTGCTGTCAAAAATGGGATTTTCCTATGTTTTATATATATTTCCATACTATGAGGTTGAAATAATACTGTGAAATTGTGAAAATGATGATAATGCTCTTTTAGTGTAAGAGCTGTTTGAAAAGACTGGCTGAAATTTCAGCCTGTTTTGGTGGGATGGATTTTTGACCTGCCTGTGACATCCCAGGCGATAAATTAGTTAATTGACCAATAAGAAAGAAAGAGAGTTCCAACCCTCTCTGCCAATAACAGCTAGTTTTCAGTCTTCCCCTCTACACGCAGACCAGTCCCAGACAGTCCTAGCAACATTTTTGCTTGACAAATTGCGATTTTGTTTCCTTTTGACCATTTTAATTGAAAACAATCACAGGTGCTTAATTGTTACCCCAAAATGATTTTGATATTGAGATAAAACATCTGTATTGGACCTGATCCAGCACTCAGTTATGCTCATTGTAAAGCAAGAGGGCAATATTTTACGCTGACTCTCAGTCCCAGCAGTAAAAGTGATGAGTGTGTGTTTTATGGGAGGAAACCTGCTTGAAACCAAACCTCAATCCTGTTATCAGCACTTTGGCCCCATGTATCCTCAACCAGCAGCTGAGGTCCAACACACATTTTCCATGGAAATGACAGAACCAGCATATCTTTTCCATACATACATACACTACTAACCCACATCATAGCCAGTCAATTAACCATTATAACATTCCTTTGGAATTTCAACAACTCTCTGATGTCTTCTAGAGCATAGTCACATCCTGTGCACCGCCAAAAACAGCGGAATCAAACTGTTTGCTTTGTACTTATCAAATGGAAAAAGTGACTCATTTGATGACACAGGGAGTCGGATCCCACCACCGCTGCTTCTACTGCTGCTACACTGCTTCCTACTGAGGTGGCCCCAACGTAAACACTGATCTGTTCAGCAGCAGTGTAAACTCTCCATGGTTGAACTGGTGCACACGCTTCCTGGGGGGTTGATACTACAGAGATAGAGCTCTGTCAGATAGAAGCCTCCTCTTCTTCATGAAGCTTAAAGCTGTTTTAGGCCTCTCCACTGGCAAACAATTCACTGATACAAATTCAAGCCATGTGTCCTTTTCAATGCCGCGCTGGTGCATGGAAAATTGTACTCGTCCAAACTTATTGTCAACATATTGTGTGCGATGCAGAATGCTTTATGATGTGATATGACAACATGAGCTAAGTCAAATTCAGTGACACGTATGTGGCAGAAAATGTCACAACGTTCTTGGACTACGTTGACGTATTTTTCACAATTTATTATACATCTATTCACGATTTGTTTTTTTCCCCGAATGCACCATTTAATCATTACCCAGGCCTGATCTCTCTCGAATCCTCTGTCACTCTGATCATAATAAGAGAAGGTTAGAACAGAAAACAGGGACATGCCACAGTGTTATTGTTATGACAGAGGATTCATGAACTGTTTCACCCTTTTTATGTGTTTTAGGGACTCTTTTTCATTTCCTGCTTAACAGCAGATTAATATCTCCCATGGCAGAAACCCAATTGAAACAAACTGACAGATTTCTCTCCCTGCTACTCCAGCCAACAAGGCAATAAATGTTATCTCTTAGTCCCAGTCCCTAAGACTACTAACTAGAGAAACACTATCCAGGCAGAGAGCGAGAGAACGCATTGCAAGCATAATTGAAGACAATGGTCATGAGAACAGTAGATATGTGTGATTTCTAGCAGCCTGGGGGGAAGTCCCACCCAGGGAGTTGGGAGAGGAAGCAGTGGGGAGGGAGGTCAAAGTTGGGTGCTCACATCCTACTCACAATTTAGCCTGTTATTCCACTCCCTCGTCCCCGCTCACACAGATACACACATAGACAGGACTGTCCTAATGGTGAGAGACTCATCTAAAACAAAATTTTGTTCTCAATAAGACTTGTTTTCTCTCTATGAGGAAGCATATATAAGAGTAAGGTTTGGTTGTAATGGGTCCTGGTTTGGGTCCACTCATGATCGTTTTTGGTCACATACTGTAACTGTACAGATTCTTCTGGTCATCAGAGGTATTATCATAAACTCAGCAAAAAAATAAATGTCCCTTTTTCAGGACCCTGTCTTTCAAAGATCATTTGTGAAAATCCAAATAACTTCACAGATCTTCATTGTAGAGGGTTTAAACACTGTTTCCCATGCTTGTTCAATGAACCATGAACAATGAATGAACATGCACCTGTGGAACGGTCGTTAAGACACTAACAGCTTACAGACAGTAGGCAATTAAGGTCACAGTTATGAAAACTTAGGACACTAAAGAGGCCTTTCTACTGACTCTGAAAAATACCAAAAGAAAGATGCCCAGGGTCCCTGCTCATCTGCGTGAACGTGCCTTAGGCATGCTGCAAGGAGGCATGAGGACTGCAGATGCGGCCAGGGCAATAAATGACCATGTCCATACTGTAAGATGCCTAAGACAGCGCTACAGGGAGACATTACGAACAGCTGATCGTCCTCGCAGTGGTAGACCACGTGCAACAACACCTGCACAGGATCAGTACATCCGAACATCACACCTGCGGGACAGATACAGGATGGCAACAACAACTGCCCGAGTTACACCAGGAACGCACAATCCCTCCATCAGTGCTCAGACTGTCCGCAATAGGCTGAGAGAGGCCTGGTCCTCACCAGACATCATCGGCAACAACGTCGCCTATGGGCATAAACCCACCATCGCTGGACCAGACAGGACTGGCAAAAAGTGCTCTTCACTGACGAGTCGCGGTTTTGTCTCACCAGGGGTGATGGTCAGATTTGCGTTTATCACCGAAGGAATGAGCGTTACACCAAGGCCTGTACTCTGGAGCGGGATCGATTTGGAGGTGGAGGATCCGTCGTGGTCTGGGGTGGTGTGTCCAGCATCATCGGACTGAGCTTGTTGTCATTGCAGGCAATCTCAACACTGTCCGTTACAGGGAAGACATCCTCCTCCCAGCCATACTGCTTGTCCTGTGTGTGAATTCCTGCAAGACAGGAATGTCAGTGTTCTGCCATGGCCAGCGAAGAGCCCGGATCTCAATCCCATTGAGCACGTCTGAGACCTGTTGGATCGGAGAGTGAGAGCTAGGGCATTCTCCCCAGAAATGTCTGGGAGCTTGCAGGTGCCTTGTTGGAAGAGTGGGGTAACATCTCACAGCAAGAACTGGCAAATCTAGTGTAGTTCATGAGGAGGAGATGTACTGCAGTATTTAAATGCAGCTGATGACCCCCCCTTTGTTCAGGGACACATTATTCCATTTCTGTTAGTCACATGTCTGTGGAACTTGTTCAGTATATGTCTCAGTTGTTCATACAAATATTTACACATGTTAAGTTTGCTGAAAATGAACACAGTTGACAGTGAGAGGACGTTTATTTTTTGCTGAGTTTATAATGTCACATAGAGCTGGTAAACCAGGATAACTAGCCACGGCTCTCCTGCTAAGATGGTATTAACAATGTACAATGGACCATATATCCAGAAGACAACATGACAGTGCCAGTAGCCCTTTAACGCTTTAAAGATTTTAAACCAACACCTGAGGCTAAATTGATCAAATCCGAGATCAGCCAAATTTCATGTTTGCTCACTTCCGATTTACTGAAGTTGTAAACAAAAGTTTTCTGGATTATTTTGTGTACTATCCCTTATCCTCATATGATTTTCATTTGTTAGTGTTTGTACTGTTTCTGTTATACAGACAGCATTGTGTTTCTCAGTTTGCATGCATACAGTATATCAGTATCTTCAAGATTCATGCTATGTACACAACCATGTTCCTAAATTTGAACAGAAAATAATGACACTCTGGGAAGTTATTTTCATCCTGTCTACAATAGCAAAGGTTCACCCCCAGCTGCTAAATACATCTCCAGCATTAAACACTTCTAAACAAATCTATATTTCTAAACAGATTCCCTGATCCTCTAAACAAACATCTTTAGCAGCAGCTTCTTTGGACAAGGCAAGCGTGAAAGTAGATAAACAAATATCTTGATGCTTTCCAGAAAACGCCTTCACAGCAGACAATGGTGGGAAATAACAGATTGAAAACAGTAAACACTACTGAACACATAAAAGGATGAGGACTCTCAAAGTCGACACCGCCTCAACTTGAACGCCCTAGCTTCAGTCACGCTGCAAACATATTGGAAACATATCAGAGATACACATGAAGCAAGCCTGTGCCCACGGTAAGGAGGAAATGGGAGAAGAACAGAGAGGAACCCATGCTGACCACAAAGGTCTAATCATAATCAGGAGTCTTCCTGCAGATGTGACCGTGTCCATATGGTCTCACAGCAGGTCTCAGACCTGCCAAGATGAGCCAGGTCTACATCAAACATTCCTTGGCTTGGACCAGCGATGGTTCCGCCAACAGTAGTTATCATCATATCCCTGAGGGGAAACAGTGGATAGGATTTTTGGTACAGACACAAAGGGATGTCAGGGGAGGATGACCCTTTATCCCCACTAATCAGGAGGAGATTGGCTGAAAGGAAGGGGTCCTCCCCGGGCCTAACTTCTGCCCACACTATGATGAGGTTTCCATGTTTGACTTGGCTCAAACTGAAAAACACAAACACAAGGATTGATCATAATGCTCCTGGCTTGCTACTGACTGAGCACCCTAGCTCATGTGCTCACTCAATGAATTATTTCAATGTAATCTCATTCAATTTGTTTTAAGTCCCTCAACATAGCCAGGGTGCTGGTCACTCTGAACTACTGGAAATTACACTGAACAAAAATATAAACGCAACATGCAATAATTTAAAAGATTTTACTGAGTTACAGTTCATATAAGGAAATCTGTGAATTGAAATTGTAACGTTAAATGAGTGAATAGGCGTGGAGTCAGGCACAGAGAACAAAAGGATGCGGGAAAAACACGCTTTAATGTCCAGGGAAAAATAACATAAACAAAACTGGTAACAAAAATAAGAAAAATAAAGGACAGCGAGAAACCCGAATACAAACATAAATCACTCTAACACCTACAGACGAACAAGCCCACACAAACAGAAGCGGGCTGAACGAACTTATATAACCCCACCCAAACAACCAAACAAGAAACAGGTGATACCAATTAGACAAGACTAAACGAACACAGAACAAAGGATCGGTGACAGCTAGTAGACCGGCGACGACGACCCCCAGAGCGCCACCCGAACAAGAAGGGGAGCCACCTTCGGTAATATTCGTGACAGTACCCCCCCCTGACGCGCAGCTCCCGCAGCACGCCGACGCCGGCCTCGGGGACGACCCGGGGGCCAAGGCGCCGGGCGATCCGGATGGAGGCGATGGAACTCTCTCAACATAGGTGGATCCAGAATATCCCCCACCGGGACCCAGCACCTCTCCTCCGGACCGTACCCCTCCCAGTCAACGAAGTACTGCAAGCCCCTCACCCGGCGTCTAGAGTCCAGAATAGCTCGTATCTTGTATGCCGGGGACCCCTCGATGTCCAGAGGGGGCGGAGGGACCTCCGGAACCTCACCTTCCTGCATGGGACCAGCTACCACCGGCCTGAGAAGAGACACATGAAACGAGGAGTTAATGCGATAATACGAAGGAAGTAATAATCGATAACAAACCTTGTTTATTCTCCTCAGGACTTTAAATGGCCCTATACACTGCGGACCCAGCTTCCGGCAAGGCAAGCGGAGGGGCAGGTTTCGGGTCGAGAGCCAGACCCTGTCCCCTGGTGCAAACACGGCCTCACTGCGGTGATGGTCAGCGCTCTTCTTCTGCCGTCCACTCGCTTGGCATAATGACTCCTGGACGGCCCTCCAGGTCTCCTTAGAGCGCTGCACCCACTCCTCCACCGCAGGAGCCTCAGTCTGGCTCTGATGCCATGGTGCCAGGACCGGCTGGTACCCCAACACGCACTCAAATGGTGACATGTTAGTAGAGGAGTGGCTTAGTGAGTTCTGGGCCATTTCTGCCCAGGGAATGTATCTCGCCCACTCCCATGGCCGGTCCTGGCAATACGACCGCAGAAACCTACCCACCTCCTGGTTCACTCTCTCCACCTGACCATTACTCTCCGGGTGATACCCTGAGGTCGGGCTGACCGAGACCCCCAGACGTTCCATAAATGCCCTCCATACACGGGAGGTAAACTGGGGGCCCCGATCAGAAACTATATCCTCGGGCACCCCGTAGTGCCGGAGTGAAAAGAGCTTCCGCAGTCCGTAGGGCCTTAGGGAGACCGGGCAATGGGATAAGACGGCAGGACTTAGAGAACCGATCCACAACGACCAGGATCGTAGTGTTACCCTGAGAGGGGGGAAGGTCAGTAAGAAAATCCACCGATAGATGGTTCCACGGCCGTTGTGGAACGGGGAGCGGCTGTAATTTACCTCGTGGCAGGTGCCTAGGAGCCTTACTCTGGGCGCACACCGAACAGGAGGAGACATAGAATCGCACATCCTTCTCCAAAGTGGGCCACCAGTACTTCCTCCTAAGACCTCGCACTGTCCTAGAAATACCTGGGTGACCCGACGAGGGTAGACTATGGGCCCATCGAATCAATTGATCACGAACAGCGAGCGGCACGTATACCTACGACCCTCCGGACACTGTGGAGGCGCAGGTTCCTCCCTTAGCGCCCGCTCGATGTCCGCGTCCACCTCCCATACTACTGGTTCCACCAGCTTAGCTGCCGGAATGATGGGAGTAGGATCGATGGACCGGTCCTCAGTGTCATAGAGTCGGGACAGCGCGTCGGCCTTAGTGTTGAGGGAACCTGGTCGATACGAGATAGTAAAACGAAATCTGGTGAAAAACATGGCCACCTTGCCTGACGAGGATTCAGTCTCCTAGCTGATCGGATATACTCTAGGTTACGGTGGTCAGTCCAGATAAGGAAAGGGTGCTTAGCCCCCTCAAGCCAGTGTCTCCACACCTTCAGGGCCTCAACCATAGCCAACAACTCCCTGTCCCCCACATCATAATTCCGCTCCGCTGGCCTGAGCTTCTTCGAAAAAAAGGCACAGGGGCGGAGCTTCGGTGGTGTACCCGAGCGCTGTGAGAGCACCGCTCCAACCCCAGCCTCGGATGCGTCCACCACTACCACGAACGCCAAAGAAGGGTCCGGATGCGCCAACACCGGCGCCTCAGTGAACAGCACCTTCAACCTACGAAAAGCTCCGTCCGCCTCTGCTGACCACTGCAAACGCACCGGCCCCCCCTTCAGCAGTGAGGTAATGGGAGCTGCTACCTGACCAAAACCCCGAATAAACCTCCGGTAGTAATTGGCAAACCCTAAGAACCGCTGCACCTCCTTTACCGTGGTTGGAGTCGGCCAATTACACACAGCCTTGACGCGGTCACCCTCCATTACCAACCCCGAGCTGGAAATGCGATAACCCAGGAAGGAAATGGATCGTTTGGAAAACTCACATTTCTCCGCCTTCACGTACAGGTCATGCTCCAGCAGTCATCTAAGAACCTTGCGCACCAGAGACACATGTGCAGTGCGTGTAGTGGAGTAGATCAAAATATCGTCAATATACACCACCACACCCTGCCCATGCAGGTCTCTGAGAATCTCATCCACGAAGGATTGAAATATAGCTGGAGCATTCTTTAACCCATATGGCATGACTAGGTACTCATAATGGCCAGATGTAGTGCTAAATGCAGTTTTCCACTCATCTCCCTCCCGAATACGCACCAGATTATACGCACTCCTGAGATCCAGTTTCGTGAAGAACTGCGCTCCGTGAAAATTCCACTGAATCTACTAGTGCCTTATGCTTGAGAGAGGGAAAATATTTAAGGAAACAAATTAATAAAAATATGTGACCAACAGGAAACTCTGGGAGAGTGTGGTGCTTACTCACCTGGGGTGACCGAGGAGTGTTCTGCCTGCCCGCTCGACTCCCAGATGAATTTCTCCAGCACCGACCTGAAGTGTGCCCTCTCCGGCCACAGCTGGTACAGGAGGAGCCTCCTCCTCCGATCTCCCTAGACGCGGCCCCTCCTAGCTCCATCGGAATAGGAGCGGGAGGGTCAGGAGGTAGAACTGACAGGACACTTTCAGAACGTCTGCGAGCAGCTAGCAGATGGTCCAACCGGATCGACAGGTCTATCAGTTCATCCAGGCTAAGTGTAGTGTCCCGACAAGCCAGCTCCCTGCGGACGTCCTCTCTCAGGCTACATCGGTAATGGTCTATCAGGGCCCTGTCGTTCCACCCTGCTCCAGCGGCCAAGGTCCGGAAATCCAGCGCGAAGTCCTGCGCGCTCCTCGTCCCCTGCCTGAGATGGAACAACCTCTCACCCGCCGCTCGACCCTCCAGAGGGTGATCGAATACGGCCCGGAAACGGCGGGTGAACTCCGGGTAGTTGCCCTTCGCTGAGTCGGGCCCGTTCCAGACAGCATTGGCCCACTCTAGGGCTCTACCCGTAAGGCAAGTGATGAGGACATTCATGCTCTCTTCGTCCGAGGGAGCCGGCCGAACGGTGGCCAGGTAGAGGTCCAGTTGAAGCAGGAATCCCTGGCACCCTGTCGCTGCTCCATCGTACTCCCTCGGAGGCGTAATGCGCAGAGCGCTGGAACCAGATCCCACTGGGGGAGATGGTAGAGTTGCTGGTGGGAGGGTAGGTGGGGTAGTAAGGAGACCATTCCTCTCCCAACGATCCATCTTCTCCATCATTTGATCCATCGCCGATCCGAGGCGATGGAGGATGGACGTGTGATGAAGGACTCTCTCTCTCCTCCATCGTGGGAAGAGGGGTGGTCGCTGCTCCTGCTGACTCCATAATTTGGTGCGGGCTTCTGTAACGTTAAATGAGTGAATAGGCGTTGAGTCAGGCGCAGAGAGCAAAAGGATGCGGGAAAAACACGCTTTAATGTCCAGGGAAAAATAACATAAACAAAACTGGTAACAAAAATAAGAAAAATAAAGGACAGCGAGAAACCCGAATACAAACATAAATCACTCTACAGACGAACAAGCCCGCACAAACAGAAGCGGGCTGAACGAACTTATATAACCCCACCCAAACAACCAAACAAGAAACAGGTGATACCAATTAGACAAGACTAAACGAACACAGAACAAAGGATCGGTGGCAGCTAGTAGACCGGCGACGACGACCGCCGAGCGCCACCTGAACAAGAAGGGGAGCCACCTTCGGTAATATTCGTGACAGAAATAAATTCCTTAGGCCCTAAGCTATGGATTTTACATGACTAGGAATACAGATATGTGTCTGATGGTCACAGATATCTTAAACAAAAGCTAGGGAGTGGATCAGAAAACCAGTCAGTATCTGGTGTGACCACCATTTGCCTCATGCAGCATGACTCATCTCCTTTACATAGAGTTGATCAGGCTGTTGATTGTAGCCTGTGGGATGTTGTCCCACTCCTCTTAAATGGCTGTGCGAAGTTGCTGGATATTGGCGGGAACTGAAACACGCTGTCTTACAAGTCTATCCAGAGTATCCCAAACATGCTCAATGTGTGACATATATGGTGAGTATGCAGGCCATGGAGGAACTGGAACATTCTCAGCTTCCAGGAATTGTGTACAGATCCTTGCAACATAGGGCTGTGCATTATCATGTGGTCTGCGGGTGTGAGGCCTGTTGGACGTACTGCCAAATTATCTAAAATGAATTTGGAGGCGGCTTATGGTAGAGAGATCAACATTTAGATCTCTGGCAACAGCTATGGTGGACATTCCTGCAGTTAGCATGCCAATTGCAAGCTCCCTCAACTTGAGACATCTGTGGAATTGTGTTGTGTGACAAAACTGCACATTTTAGAATGGCTTTTTATTGTCCCCAGCACAAGGTGCTCCTGTGTAATGATCATGCTGTTTAATCAGCTTATTGAAATGCTACACTTGTCAGGTGGATGTATTATCTTAGCAAAATGAGAAATGCTCACTAACAGGGATGTAAACAAATTTGTGCACAACATTTGAGAGAAATACGCTTTATTGTGCATATGGAAAATGTCTTGGATCTTTTATTTCAGCTCATAAGACATGGGACCAACACTTTATATGTTGCGTTTATATTTTTGTTCAGTATATTTTCCTACCTCTAGTCATGTTCTGGACTACGCCAGTATGATGGAGCAAGATGTCTTAAAATGAGCTACTGTGCTGGATTCCTAAAAGAACCGTTGCTTTAAAACATCGTTGTCCCAGCAATACAGTGGTGAAGAATAACCTCTATGTTGCTCCTCTCTATTGTAATACTTTAGTCTGTATTGTAATGACACAGTAGGAAACAAACCCTGGGGAAAGACTGTTGTCAGTTTGTCTGTGAGGAAGATCATATCTCAGAGGTGAGAACCAGAAACTGCTGTAGGGATTGTGGTTGTGGTAGAAAACATGTGAAAGTCTGACAAAAAACAGATACTGTAGACGCCTGTTTTAAAAGTCTTCATTTAAATGTGAAGAAACCCAGCTCTATTTGCAAAAGCCATCAATGTAGTCTGTTTGTTTTTAACTTTGTGGCAATGTGCCTTATATTTTAGCCTATTTTCTATAAGGTGTTTGTGGTGGTTACTGAGAGCTGAAAGTGATACATATATGATATAGAAAGAGCTAGCAGAGCTACAGAGTAAGTCGCTTCTGCCATTAACCTGGAGATGAATTCACCTTCCAGCAGGACAATAACCTAAAACACAAGGACAAGTCTACAACGGAGTTGCTTACTAAGAAGATAGTGAATGTTCCTGAGTGACCGAGTTACCATTTTGACTTAAATCTACTTGAAAATCTATGGCAAGACCTGAAAATGGTTATCTAGCAATGATCAACAACCACATTGACAGAGCTTGAAGAATTTCGAAAATAATAATTGGCAAAGGTTGCATAATCCAGGTATGAAAGCTCTTAAAGACTTACCCAGAAAGACAGCTGTAATCACTGGCAAAGATGCTCTACAAAGTATTGACTCAGTGGTGTGCAAACATATGTAAATTAGATCATTCTGTATTTCTTTTTCAATACATTTGCACACAAAGAAATGTAACATGTTTTCACTTTGTCGTTATGGGGTATTGTGTGCAGATGGGTGATTAAAAAAAATCCATTTATTCCATTCTGAATTCAGGCTGTAACACAACAAAATGTGGAATAAGTCAAGGGGTGTGAATAATTTACATTGAAATCAATTTCATGTTCATGTTAAATTTGGTTTTATTTATCTATTTGGCGACTGTCACATTTTTGGCCTCAATATATTTCTTGAAGTATAGCCTTACATGTGCGTAATGATGTGTCAAATCTTGATTTAGTGCAATATTATAGGGTAAGCATTAGAATAAGCCGTCTCCATATTTACAGCCATAGGATCTAATATCTTTCTAGGAGTTGATCCGTCGTCAGTATTGTGGAATAATTATATTGTAAAGGTAAGATTTGAATGGCGAAAGCTGACCCGAGAGCAGCTCTGCCTTTCTTTCCATCCTATTAATATCGACATAGAACTATTTATTTTTAACCAGGCAAGTCAGCTAAGAACAAATTCTTATTTACAATGACGGCCTACCGCGGAACAGCGGGTTAACTACCTTGTTCATGGGCAGAACGACAGATTTTTACCTTGTCAGCTCGGGATTCGCTCCAGCAACCTTCGGGTTACTGTCCCAATGCTCTAACCACTACGCTACCTGCCGCTCCCAAATGCCTCAACGACGCACTTTAGCGAACGTTCTCTGCGTGGTGTTTTGGGAACTGTAGTAAAGATGCAACAAATCACATTGTAAATCAGTGTTGTATCATTTACTAATCTCACAAAATAAATACACGTGAAACTTGGCTAGATCTGATACATTCAACAGGCCACATTATGTATCTGTCCCAAAAATAGAACAGATCTTCATCCACCATAAAAAACACTTCCATGTAATAGTATTACTTTGTCAACACAAATTCCATAAGGTAAATAAAGGAAGTGGTTACAACTAGAAGAAGCAAATGGTAGACCTCATATTGTACAAACTGTACATAATCTCTACCGGTTCTGAAGGGGCTTTCTTTGGTGTCTCTCAATGGGAGATGATGACCATGGCTTTTGGGGCAAAACGGTTCAAAGACTTGATAGCCGAGCTAAAGCCAAGATGTGTATCTAAGGGTTATTTGACCTGTGCTTTCTTTCTGATGGCTGAAGTTCACGATTTATCCTCAGGCCTGGCCTCAGGCCTGGCCTCACTTTGACCCAAGGCTGTGAACCCAGTAATGTTATACAAATGTCATACATCATTGGACTGACATCTCCCATACAAGGCACCAGCGTTTACCCCCCAAACATTGTCTTGGAGGCAGAGAGGAGCAGAGACCCCTGGCAAAATGAACAAAGATATTTTATAGACAAGTGAGTGAGGCAATGTTTTCTACTCACAGCAGCTTCCTTTTAGAACTGCTTCCTAAGACTTCTCTCCTCGGTTCCTGCCCGATTACCATTTATTCTTAGAGGTTGCCTGTTCTCCCTCCGTTTCCCCCTGAGCATTTCATGTGAAAACTGCTCTCTGAATGTAAATTCAACGCAACAAAAACAGGTCAGCATGGAGAAAAGTCACTGCAAGGTCTTCCCACAAATTTGTCTGAGTGAAAAATCATCCTGTGTCACTCACTGGGGAGTGCTGAACAGCTACAGTTTCTCCATGTATTATCCCCCATGTCTTCATATATCTTTCATCATTGTATTGTTTTGGTTTTATGACCCTCCACGCACCTTCCATTCCAATCACCCTCGTCAATCTGGGTCTCCCGAGGGGCGCAGCGGTCTAAGGCACTGCATCTCAATGCTAGAGGCGTCACTACAGACCCTGGTTTGATTCCAGGCTGTATCACAACCGGCTGTGATTGGGAGTCCCATAGGGCGGTGCACAATTGGCCCAGCGTTGTCTGGATTTGGCCGGTGGAGGCCGTCATTGTAAACAAGAATTTCTTCTTAACTGACTTGCCGAGTTAAATAAAGGAAAAAACAAAACATCACTTCCAATATTTATGACTTCCAAGATCATTTTATGGTGGCCAGGCTGGAGAAACTAGATCTTGACTAGCTGCAGAGACTCTCTCCTGTCCATGAAGGTTTACTACAGTAATGATGCAATGTGCTTGTGTGCATTATTACTCAATTGGAAAGAGTTGTCAGCGATTGAAGCTATTGAAGTGACTGGTTTACTGCTCATTTATTGTGTACTGTGACCTGATTAGGCCGTGGATTGATCAAAGACAGTGGCAGACTCTCCCATTCCTCTGCAGCAGCCACCTCCTCAAAGGAAACGACCCAAGCGCAGTAAACAGACAGGACAACAAGCTGTGCTGTCTGCTACACCCCACCGCTTTAAAGCTTTAGCAATTCCATGTTGGAATTGTCCCCAGACACAGTGCATTCCTCAGACACTCTGTCCACGTGCGTTGGTCAGGATTCAAGACTGGAGTCTGTTACAACTATAGGACCTGGGCCTGTATTCATAATTTAGCTGACCTAGGAACAGGTCCCCCCTTGTCCATATAAGCAGATGATCTAAAAGACTTAACTGATCCTAGATAAGCACTCCTACTCTAAGACTCTTTATGAATAGGGGCCCAGGACCTTGCAGAACACTGACTCTCTGACTGCCCAGTGGACACAAAACTGTTTGTTTGTCAGAGACGGTTCAAATGCAACCAATCTTCTTTCATCATCCCACATAATGGAAATTACTCTACAATTGTGGCACAGTTAACCATATCGTGCAACCTCCATTTTAGTTTTATACAAATGAGTGGTGCAGGCATGATCTATTCATGAAGTCACATGCAAACAGATGGTGAGAGAGATGATGAAACCATATGGCTGCAATAATGCTCTATGTGAAGTGTTATCTGGTTCATCATACTGACTTCACAATTTACAAAAACATTGTGGGTTTTGACCGTATCAAGGGCGTTGAGTGAGAAGCTAAGCAGATACATTTTGTGCGATTCTAACTGGAACAGACATGGTTTTATGATTGCAATAGTGGAATAAAGACATATTTTGTTTTTTGGATTCCCGGATCCCAGGGCATAATTTATGTCACAGTGAACAGACGGGTCATAGTACTGCTGCCAGAGCAACAAGCTGCTATGGAAACCGGGGGATTGTGTGTTGTGTGGCTGCTTGTGTCAGAGATCTGCCTTATTGTTCTGCCATCCCCCCTTTAATGACGGCACGCTTTCCCTGGAGGTTTTCACATACAACATCTGTCCTGTGCAGGCCCCTCCTCCCCCACCACTGATCCGCCCCCTCTAGGAAAGGTCAGAGAGGGCACCTCTCTCAATAAAGCCTGGCCACACACACCTGCTGAGAGGGTCAGGGGTTGCCGACCAAGGCATGCACACATTACCCACAACACAGCAGGACTCCAGCCTTTTGTCAACCAATGGAAGGCCTGGGGTTTCCCTCTCTCCCAATGTTCAGGAGAAAGTCACCCTCTCTCTAGTTCCTGAATGTGCCTTTTACAGTCAATGTAAAATCTGATGGATTATCAAACAATAAAGTCATATGTCAATTTGTTCAATCAGTCAATCAATTTTATTTTTAAAGCCCTTTTTACACCAGCCGATGTCACAAACTGCTATACAGAAACCCAGCCTAAAACCCCAAACAGTAAGCAATGCAGATGTAGAAGCACGGTGGCTAGGAAAAACTACCTAGAAAGGCAGGAACCTAGGAAGAAACCTAGAGAGGAACCTGACTCTTTATTATCGACTAAGGTTCCAGAAAGGTCATTCACAAAAAAAAAACACTGATCAAAACCATGTTCTACAGAGAATGACTGTGCACTGCTGGAAAGATCTGTTGTCGGGCATTAACAGGGTTTATAGCAAGGAATTCACTTTGAAACTTATGATGGTTTCAACCATTCTACATGTAAGAGGATTAATTCTCTTAAACTACTTTCATCTATCAACTTTGAGAAATTGCTACATTTCAATGGGTATTACAAACTACATTTACAAACCGCAAAGCATCTGATTAATCTCTTGTGGTATGTCCACAATGTTCCACTGAAGTGAAAAATGACCATTGAGAGCACTGATAACCTTGGTTTTATGTAGGCTAACTTCACATTGACTTAAAAACGTACATTCCCTCTATATTTACTGAACACAGAAAGCCCTGCTGCTGAATCCTCCTGTGGTTGGTGGATGTGTGTGTGTGGACAGGGACAGGGAGAGGGAGGGAGCCAGGGGGTGCTCCTTGTGGTGTGCCCTGTGGTGTTCCCTGTGGTGTTCCCTGTGAGGTGCTCTGTGGTGTGCCCTGTGCATGGTGTTCTCTCTGTGCTGTCTGCTGCCTCGGAGGACCCTGAAGGAATCAACCTCGTCAATCTGGCCCCACATTCCACAATGACTGACAATGGGACTCCACTCTCTCCATGGCAGATGGCTTGCCTTGGGCTGTCCACGCCAAGCTCCCATTGTTTACCACCGGGTTTAAAGCTGCTTGTCGGGACCTTCACTCCTCCCACTTCAGCGCCAAAGAAGGGACATTTAAATGTAGAAGATGAAATATAGGAGTTATATATAGTAACTCTAACTCTAATATAGTCTTCTCTAACAACCCGGTTGCATGTTTAGGGATATGACTTACTTTTTTAGATGAGAAATACTTTTTAAAGTGAAGGAAACGATTGACACAATGCAGGGAGTGTTGTTTTGTGTGGTTTGATTGACATTGTGGAATAGGCTGCAGTCTCACATGGATAATGCTAAACCTTTATTCCCACGGGAGTCTCTGACACAGTAGGAGACAGGCCAGGCCCCAGCACTAACATGGTTTCAGGTTGTAAGTAGCACCATAGTAAAACATGTGATCCTGACAACACAATGTATCTGTCACCAGACTACAACAGCTCAATATAATGCTACCAATCTATTGATTTTAAGATTCTATACTAGGTTTATAGATTTAATAGATGGAAAAACAGGACAGTATGGTGTGCACTACTTTTACTGAATGAAATGTATACCAAAACATCTATTTCCCCCCTCAAACTAGGGTTGTGATGTTGAGATCATACGGCATCATTGCATTTCACTGTGTGGAAGAAGCTCATGCTAAGCCTTTGCTCCAACAACCTCACTTACACTCACAACCTGAAAATGGAGGGAAGAGACAGCTCCTCTTTGCTTTGTGTCATGGGAGTCCTCGGACGTGCTCACCAAAGGCATCAGAGATGAACCAGCTTTGAGCAACTCTATTCAGCAATTAGCATAAAGCTGCACCTCTTAAAGGATGCAGAAGTCCCCCTTCTGAACTCTTGTCAGAGGGTTCACTGTGTTTAACACATCTGTTGTGTCCCATGTCTGTGCAGCCCATGGACAGGTCTGTCTAAAGCGGACCCTTTATTCTGCTGTGAAAAGAGCTATACGGGCCCCTGATAGATTGCCTTCATTTCAATGAAAATGGCAGCCCACAGTGAAAGAGAATAATGGAGAACCACCACTTCAGCCCCCCCCCCCCCCCCCCCCCCACAGCTTAAGGCCCCAAAGCTCCCTTTAAAACGCTCCTCTTAAACAGTCTGATACGGAGCATAATCACGTAGAGAAAAGAAACCATGTCTGACCAAGTTTTATGTTCTCCCTCTAAAAGCTGCCCCTTATTTTGCGTTAACGTGTCAGCAACTTCAAAGACAACCGTTATGGCGTAGGACATGGGTATCTAAACCCAAACTACGCAATAGACAGCGATAACACTAAACAAGAAAAACATGTCAACTGTAAGTGTTAACAAAGCATAAATATATACATTTAAAGCCAAAGTTGGTTGTTTGGAGGATGGGGTTTATTTGTAAAACACAAAAACACAATAAGGGATAAGGTTTGACAGGTTGATGCTATATTTATTTAATTTAACTGACAACATGATGAAAAGTGATGTCAAGAAACTAATGTTCTGGGACATTGTTTTCATAAGTGCCAGTTGCAATCAGTTGCTTCAAGCGGTCCCACCAGGAAAGTGGCCAAACAAAACCAAACCATGAAACAGTCCAGCACTGTAAACTTTTCTTTAAGTTTTTCCCAAACACATCCAATCATGTGGACTACTATTGTCCATGGTTACGCTCAAACATGTTAACAAATTTTGCTATTTATATTTCACTACACATCAGATAGAATTAGCTCTGGTCATAATCCCAGCTACAACTTTCAGATTTATTTTCATACGACAAAGAAGACACTAGTTTGACCGTTCATTTGACCATATCTTCATGATGAAATGCCAATTGAGACAAAAGGACTCTCATCATCCATCAAATCAAAGTTTATTTGTCACGTGTGCTGAATACAACAGGTGTAGACCTTACAGTGAAATGCTAACTTACAGGCTCTAACCAAGAGTGAAAAAAAGGTATTAGGTGAACAATAAGTAGGTAAAGGGGGCGTGCTTGGTCCTCCTTTTCCTGTAGTCCACAATTCATCTCCTTAGACTTGGTTATGTTGAGGGATAGGTTGTTATTCTGGCACCACCCGGGCCAGGTCTCTGACCTCCTCCCTATAGGCGGTCTCGTCATTGTCGGTGATCAGGCCTACCACTGTTGTGTCGTCTGCAAACTTAATGATGGTGTTGGAGTCGTGCCTGGCCATGCAGTCGTGGGTGAACAGGGAGTACAGGAGGGGACTGAGCACGCACCCCTGGGGAGCTCCCGTGTTGAGGATCAGTGTGGCAGATGTGTTTCTACCTACACTCACCACCTGGGGGCGGCCCGTCAGGAAGTCCAGGATCCAGTTGCAGAGGGAGGTGTTTAGTCCCAGGATCCTTAGCTTAGTGTTGAGCTTTGAGGGTACTATGGTGTTGAACGCTGAGCTGTAGTCAATGAATAGCATTCTCACATAAGTGTTCCTTTTGTCCAGGTGGGAAAGGGCCATGTGAAGTACAATAGAGATTGCATCATCTGTGGATCTGTTTGGGCGGTATGCAAATTGAATGGTTCAAGGGTTTCTGGGATAATGGTGTTGATGTGAGCCATTACTAACCTTTCAAAGCACTTTATGGCTACGACCTGAGTGCTACGGGTTGCCTTTGTGTTCTTGGGCACAGGGACTATGGTGGTCTGCTTGAAACATGTTGGTATTACAGACTCAATCAGGGACATGTTGAAAATGTCAGTGAAGACACCTGCCAGTTGGTTAGCACATGCCCAGAGCACACGTTCTAGTAATCTGTCTGGCCCCACAGCCTTGTGTATGTTGACCTGTTTAAAGGTCTTACTCACGTCGGCTACGGAGAGCGTGATCACACAGTCGTCCGGAACAGCTGATGCCCTCATGCATGCCTCAGTGTTGCTTGCCTCGAAGCGAGCATAGAAGTGATTTAGCTTGTCTGGAAGGCTTGTGTCACTGGGCAGCTCGCGGCTGTGCTTCTCTTTGTAGTCTGTAATAGTTTGCAAGCCCTGCCACATAAAACGAGCGTCGGAGCCGGTGTAGTATGATTCGATCTTAGCCCTGTATTGACGCTAGCAGGATTTCTTGTAAGCTTCCGGGTTATAGTCCCGCACCTTGAAAGCGGTAGCTCTACCCTTTAGCTCACTGCGAATGTTGCCTGTAATCCATGACTTCTGGTTGGGGTATGTACGTACAGTCACTGTGGGGACGACATCCTCAATGCACTTATTGATAAAGCCAGTGACTGATGTGGTGTACTCCTCAATGCCATCGGAAGAATCCCGGACATATTCCAGTCTTTTTTTGCCGTAAGATACGGTTGCAGGATCATTATGTACAAAATAAGTTACAAATAACATGAAAAGAAAACACATAATAGCACAATTGGTTGGGCGCCCGTAAACCTGCTGCCATTTCTATCAGCGCCATTTTGTAGAGAAGAACATGTCAGTGGTAATAGGTCAGTTAGATCGGTTTGCAGGATGTTTACCAGAGAATGGCAGAGATGTATTAATGGCGAGGACAGTACCAGGATGGAAACACAATGGACAAAACATCTTTATTTATTTGTATGGGTTAGTGCCATTAATAAACCAACTTAAGTTATGGGTCAAACAACATGAGATAAGGCTTTAGCAAAACAGTAGAAAGTTAACATTTATATTCAATTGATTTTAAGGCATGGCTCCCACATTTTGTAAGCATGTCTTTGCTAGTCTGGATTAAAGACTAATTAAAAAGAGTGTTTAACCGTGAGCGTTTCTTCTCTTCTTTTGTTGTAGGGTAACCTGAGCGTTCCACTCTTGCTAGAGACAGTGTAGACCTACTGCTATCAGAGAGGAAACCCAGGCCGGAATCCTGTCCTGTCTCCCCCCACATCCATTTGTCACAGTTAGCCCTTGTTGTGACATTCACTTGAGCCCGTTACATCAGTTCTCGTAGAATCCATCTTGTCACAACAACAACACACTGAATAAAGGACCCCTTCAATAAGACGAGACACCAGTCAATAATCTGCTGATATGGTTACTTTATTACAGATAGCTTCAGAAAGCATCATGACTGCATATTAGACAAGTATAACTTTTGTTCTTCTGAGTGACAATTTCTTCCAGAAAAAAAGATTGTCATTCATAATGTTCCCTATACAAACATTAAAAAAGAAGGATATGAGTCATTTGACATAACAAATAAAAACATTTAAACAGAGAGCTCTTTTGATTTTCTCATGTTGTGAAGTCCAACAGTGTACTGGTGTATTGAGGACAAATATAGCTCCTCTGTATTGTCTATCTGCTGGAAAGAGCCCCTCTAAATCAAAATGGACAGTTCTGCACCAAGACAATGGGTGCCATTGTTTCCTGCTGAAAGGAGAGCATGTGCTTTGCTTAATGCCGCACTTGCAGCAGCCAACCTCCGGGACAACTTCTACATTCAGTCTTTGATTAAGGAGCACAGTTAGCCATGGATGACTTCCTCCAAGGTGCCTGGAGGTTGTGGGAAAGGCCCAGTGAGCGAGTGTGGCCTCGATTGGGGCTGGCACTGGTCACAGTGAATGGCTCTGCGGAGGTTAACGATATTGGGGGGTGTCCAACAGAACCAATGGATTCAGTGTGGGGAGATTACATGATTACAGTCTCGGTCACAACTTGTCTTGGGGACAAAAGCGATGGTGTGTGTGGGTTACTGTGGTTGCGTGTGTGTTTACTAATGAGGCCTTAGTGGGGAGCTTTAGCGATCGTACCCTCCCCACCACATCATCAGGTCATATGAGTACAGATGCTCCATGATCTCTCGCTCTCTCCTTGTTCCCCAGGCAGAGCTGCCTTGAAAAAAATATGCATTCAAGGGAAAATGACAATGTTTGACGGGATATTTTACTTTGACAAATTTAAGCTGATATAGTTAAATGTTCTGTCAAAAAGGAGGAACCAAAATGTGGGGGGATTGACACTTGAAGATACAGAGGTATGAATGCAGTAGGCCTATATCCCAGTGAAGGCAAAGCCTGCTCCCCATTATCCATGCTAAGGGGGTGTTAGCAAAACACAGGCTAAACACAGGCTAACCAGGCTTTACAGTCTAGTCCATTCCCAGACTTCTGGGCTGGCCTGGGCCGGGGTGTTTTTGTTCAGTCTGATCTCAGGCACATCTGTGTTGGACCGTGTGGCTGGCTGGCAGGCTGGGCTGTGACTGTGATTAGCATGGCGCCCATATGGAGCAGTCTGAGGGGTGAGGGGGCCGCTGCCTTGTGAAGGAGATTACTACACGAGCATAGGCAGGGAGGAGCACCTGCTGCTCTTCTACTCTACAGACTAGCCTACCAGAGACACAGGCTCTCAGAAAAACACCCGGCATCTCCATAAACCAACACTATCTAATCTGGCTTTGGGACTGTTGTCACCCCATGCAATGCTGCAAGTCTGGCTCACATACTATTTCATCACAATACATGCCATCTAATTACCTGCAAGGAATTCTTAGTTGACAATTGTGCAATGTCATAGTATAACAAACGTATATATTATAACATTGTTGTGATGGTAGTCTGTGGTTATTAGTGTTTATTCTAGAGAAATGATTTGACAAATTTTACTCATTTGACTGACCTGCTACATGGGATCTTTGCTTATAGGTCATTTGATCCGTTCTGTCCAGTCATATAATGGACCATATAGTTGCACCAGGATCTTAACCGAACCTGGTCCTCATTCATGCTCCCTGAGGGAAATCAAAATGCTTGCAACTTGCAATAATCCTACAGTTTCCCACGGTTACTATGAGGGCTTAGCAGAAGTCTGATTAAACACAGGGGTCAGATATGCAGTATGTTTTCCTAATACCACGTAGGTAATAAGTCGGAACCATAGCCAAATGTAAAAGCCCAAAACACAAACAATACAACGATTCATAATCGATTTACTACTTTCAATTAATAAAAGGAATATTGCATGTAATATTAATCATATGTTACTTTTACATTTTCTTTATGTTATTTATAAAGGGTAAACTTAGATAAGTCCCTGTTGCATTCAGTCAATTTGACAGTTAAACTAAATTGTACATTTACATTTCAGTCATTTAGAAGAAGCTCTTATCCAGAGAGACTTACAGTTAGATCATTCATCTTAATATAGCTAGGTAGGACAATCACACATCACAGTCATAGTAAGTCCATTTGTCTTCAATAAAGAAGTCATCAGCAAAGTCAGTAAACTTAGATATGCCCCTGTTGTATTCATTAAAGGCTGACAGTTAAACAAGGCCTAGGATAATCCACTTATTACGAGAGGATCAGCTCTGTTAGACCCTCCACAAGGGGTAGACTGCTGCCTTGTGTGATGGCGACATGGTGGTGCTATTGTTTTCCCTCGATGGAGCCGCGCCAGGAATGAACCTCCCTCAGCAGCAAATAGAGCAGAAGATTTCCTCAGCTGACTAGGATGAACAGTCTGGGGAGCAGAAGGCTGTGTGTGTGTCTGTCTCTCTGTGTTTGTGTGTTTTTTTGGTTTTACTACCCTTGTGGGGACCAGAAATCCTCACTGGGATAGTAAAACATGGTCCCCAAGAGGACAAAGGTTATATTAGGCTTAGGGGTTAGGTTTAGGTTTTGGGTTACAATTAGGGTTATCGTTAGAATTGGGATTGGGATTAGGGGTTAGATTTAGGATTAGGTTTAGGGTTATGGAAAAGGGAAAATAGAATTTTGAATGGAAATAAATTGTAGGTCCCCACAAGGATAGTAAAACATATGCTTGTGTATGTGTTTGTGTGTGTGTGGGTGTATGTGTGTTGGTGTGTTCACTTGAGTGCAGACGTGTGTGTGTGGGGGACACCTCATTATCATTTTGCTCTGCTGATATTCCAGACTGAGAGACAGACTGGCATTTCTGCCGAGCAGGTTGTATCCTCAGCATGTAGCATGTGGCCAGGCTGGCTCTACCCCAGTCATACAGACAGCCAAGCATGATTGCAGTAAGCCTTTTTAACGTGTGGTCCTTTTGAATTATTAATGGACAATGGCTAATCAGTATTGAGCCATATGCATGTCTTGCAGTAAATTATGCATCACAAGATAGCAGTGGAATAAACACAGTTTAGTATAACAACAATCACAAATATGTATGTGATTATGTTGGACTCAATTTGCTAATGGAGGAGCCAAGAAGTGGTATGTGTCATTTATCACAAAATGAGAAATGGGAGTAACTTGACATAAATTCTATGTGGGTTCCAACAGGAAATGCAGTCTTAGCATCCCATGTCAGTTCAATTACCAGTTAGTCTTTAGTAATTAGCTAGTCCTCTTTGTGTCGTCTCTCCCTGGTTTTCACAAGGCAGTAAAGTAGTTTAACAACCTTACAATCACATCTGCTTTACATTGTCGGGTGGTAATTCCCCTGGCCTCCCATGGTGCTATCCATTAAACCCTGCTCTCTGCTCAGCGTCTCTGCTTTTGTTTACCCTGGCTAAAAGCTAGGACATGATAGAGGGATGCTACTCTCCAGATTGGGCTCCCGAGTGGCGCAGTGGTCTAAGGCACTGCATCTCAGTGCTAGAGGCGTCTCTACAGACCCTGATTCCAGGCTGTATCACATCCGGCCGTGATTGGGAGTCCCATAGGGCGGCGCACATTTGGCCCGGCGTTGTCTGGGTTAGGGTTTGGCTGGGGTAGACCGTCATTGTAAATAAGAATTTGTTCTTAACTGACTTGCCTAGTAAAATCAAATAAAAATACCTTACAAGACACAAGCCAGAAGGTTATCAATCAGGAACTGCTTGATAAACACAAACAATGAAATACTATGAATCTTGACAATTTAGTCATTTAGCAGATGCTCTTATCCATAGTGATTTACAAGTTAGTGCATTCATCACAGTCAAGTACATTTATCCTGGATAAAGTAGTTATCAGCAAAGGCAGTGCTAGTAGGAAAAGACAAGTGCAAGTGTTGCTGTTTTTTGTATGAAATTAACAATATTTCTTTAAAGATAAATTAAATTAAGTAGACTCCCAAAATGACGAGTGTGTAACTGACACTGTGGAGATGCTTTAAAAGTAGCTGTGAAGCTCTAAATAGAGTACAGATGTAGCATAATATCACTGATTGTGGTGATAATTAACCCAGAGAGCCTGGCCCATCCGTCATTGTTCTCTGTGGCGTATTATGAAGGACACAATGATAGAGCTCTGGCAGGGCGAAGGCCCTCGGCATCACACACGTTACAGGCAGGGCCACCGTTGATGTAGACTGTGTCTCCCCTCTGCCTGTTGGGATCCCCTGGGCCCCTGAGGGTAGGGAAGTTAGGGGCTCACACAGATTTGGTCATTTCCAAATAGATCATGTATCAGTCTGTTCTGAAGTGTGAGACTCGAGGGCTGATAAAAAAAAACTGTGGTCGGAAGGAGACTGGTAGGAAGACAAGTTACACGGTTCAACGAAGAGAAACTGTTGATGAGGGAAGTCAGGGGAGGGGGGCCTCGGTAGCCCATCAAGTTTCATGGCTAGTCTGAACCGAAACCACCTCAGATAAGTTGTTGATACTAATCGAATATGTAATTGTTCCCATTTCATTTAACATTTACAATAATTTCCAGAGTGACTTACAGTTAGTGCATTCATCTTAAGGTAGGTAGGTGGGTAGGTGAAACAACCAGATATTACAGTCACAGTTAGCAAATGTTTCCTCAATGAAGCAGCTATCAACATAGTCAGTGAGTGCCAGAAAGGCAAGGGTGTTAGAGTGTTTTTATAGATTTCACCCACATAACCCACACCGAATCTCAGCTGAGTCTAACCTCAGCAGTTTCCCATCTGAATCTCTCCCAGGCCAGCTCAGCAGTCAGTCCCGTGAGATTGTCACACATTGGCATGCCGGGTCATTTATACAGTATCAGTTCCCAGAGCTCCATTCTTCCACCATAATACGCAGGCAGACTGGGTCCCCAGCCTGCATCTCTTCAGATTGCACATCATACAAAACACAAAGCCCTCCCAGGAACATGGGAGACAATTGAAAACAATCAAAACAAATTCAAAACTGGCCTCTCAGTGTCCCCTCCAGCATCCATAATTAGAACGGTCCAACTAAAGACAGTTGAAGTTCTCACTATTTTCCTATGTCCCTCCCCCATAACCCTATAGTCTTATGAAGGGTAGACTAGATCTCTCCCAGTGTAACCTGTCAATCAGCAGTGGTTCCCAGGACAACATGGGGGTAGTCAAAGGGGAAGTTATGGGAAGAGTTAGTTAGGTTGAAAGAGTGGAAGTAGGGCAGGGACGGGGAGAGAACAGTGGGAGTCTGAACAGTTATGCAAATGGACTGTGCAGCTCTATTGTGGAAGAGAACACTATGCTCACTCTATATAATATCCTGGGGACAGGAATTGTATTTTTATTTTACTAGGCAAGTCAGTTAAGAACAAATTCTTATTTACAATGATGGCTTAGGAACAGTGGGTTAACTGCCTGTTCAGGGGCAGATTTTTTATTTTTTTACCTTGTCAGTTCAGGGATTCAATCTAGCAACATTACAGTTACTGGTCCAACGCTCTAACCACTAGGCTACCTGCCGTCTTGGAAGCCAGACTTGCTCTGCGGCTGCTCTGATATTAGGACCAGCTGGGGGTCCTGGGTGGACACAGCTCCTGATTTCACCCCTTGAAAAGATGTAGATACTAAGTTCAAAGCATCGATACAGTGCTTTTGAGATTGAAGAGCTCATGAATTTAGCTAGATTGATGTGCAATTCGTTACATTCAAAATAAAACAAAAAAACGCAAAGGGATTCAAAATAGAATGACTAAATCATTCATAAAATTACCCAAATCCACTGAGCTGAGAGGGCGCTTTTTCAAAGGAGCGCACAAGGGCAGGTTCTCGGGCACTGGTTGAGCCCTATCTGTGCACGTACCTGGCCTACTGGTATGACCTAAGACGGCTGCTGTTATTGGAGATTTGGCTACCAGTGCCATAATCTGACTTTTAACTCAGTTTCAATTGCTTCATCTGATTTTACCAGGCAAGTCAGTTAAGAACAAATTTTTATTTACAATGATGGCCGAGGAACTATGGGTTAACTGCCTGTTCAAGGGCAGAACGACAGATTTGTACCTTGTCAGCTCGGGAATTTGAAATTGCAACCTTTCAGTTACTAGTCCAACTCTCTAACCGCTAGGCTACCCTGCCTAGGTACATTCTCAACATCGTATAGAGAAATTGATCAAATGTTGTATTTATAAGGGTAAATATGTGTTTGTATTTTTCAGTTATAGTGGCAAACTATGGGTACTATAATTTGACAAAGAAAGTGCCCAATATAGGGCACAATTTGAAGTATTTTAATCGAGGTGTCTCTTGAGAAATACAGTCTATCCTCTAGGGCAGGAGAATTAAAATGTTACCCTACGAGGTCCAGACTACTAATGGTTTTCTGTTCTACCTGATAAGTGTGTCCCAGTTATAAATTAGTCCTTGATTAGAGGGAGAGAATTAAAAAAAGCTGTGGAACTGGCTTCAAGGTCTATATTTGAATTTGAGTGGGGTTTAGTGGAACCTCTACTACATAGACATCTCCTTTACAAGGGGTGCCAAAGTACTGTTGGTGCCTGAGGGCTATTGAATGCAATGACAGTGGGCTACGACAATGTAAAAAAAATCTAGCTATCAGAGTCAGATTTACTCTATAGCTAGATTTCACTCTCTCCATAAATCTATCTCTGTGACATATTTGGTGCCTTTCTCTCAAAACAGTCCTCCTGAATTGTCCAACAATGTTACCATAGAAAAATGGCTGCCTAGGGCCCCAGGGGCCAAATCTGGGGTGGCTCTTTATTTTTTCAGGTACACAAAGTTCACGATTGACTCAAATTGTTCAGCTTATATTTAATTCCTCCATATTTACACAGAAATCATAGCAAATTGTGAGGGTTTCGTTGGTAACTACTTGCTTGATAAAGTCCTAACATTTTAGAAGGATCAAATAAAATGCTTTTAAAATGATGATGTTTTTAAGTTGGCACTTTTATGGTTAAAGAGAGGGTTCACCCAAATGACAAAATTACACATTGGTTTCCTTACCCTGCGAGCTGTCTATGGACAAGGTATGATAGCAAAATTATATATTGATTTCCTTACCCTGTAACCTGTCTATGGACAAGGTATGACAGCAAAATTATATATTGGTTTCCTTACCCTGTGAGCTGTCTATGGACAAGGTATGACAGCAAAATGACATATTGGTTTCCTTACCCTGTAACCTGTCTATGGACAAGGTATGACAGCAAAATTATATATTGGTTTCCTTACCCTGTGAGCTGTCTATGGACAAGGTATGACAGCAAAATGACATATTGGTTTCCTTACCCTGTGAGCTGTCTATGGACAAGGTATGACAGCAAAATGACATATTGGTTTCCTTACCCTGTAACCTGTCTATGGACAAGGTATGACAGCAAAATGACATATTGGTTTCCTTACCCTGTGAGCTGTCTATGGACAAGGTATGACAGCAAAATGACATATTGGTTTCCTTACCCTGTAACCTGTCTATGGACAAGGTATGACAGCAAAATGACATATTGGTTTCCATACCCTGTAACCTGTCTATGGACAAGGTATGATAGCAAAATGACATATTGGTTTCCTTACCCTGTGAGCTGTCTATGGACAAGGTATGACAGCAAAATGACATATTGGTTTCCTTACCCTGTAACCTGTCTATGGACAAGGTATGACAGCAATACATATTTTGGTTTTGTTTACTTGGCCATCATTTCTAATGCTAACTTTTTACTCATACTTTATAGTGTGGATCAGAGTACCAAATGCTCCAGGATCCGGATCATACAGGGTATATGTGAAAACACCCTGGGCCTCCCGAGTGGCGCAGTGGTCTAAGACACTGCATCGCAATGCTAGCTGTGCCACTAGAGATCCTGGTTCGAGTCCAGGCTTTGCCGCAGCCGGCGGAGACCCATGGCCCAGCGTCGTCCAGGTTAGGGGAGGATTTTACCCATTGCACACCAGTGACCCCTGTGGCGGTGCAGTGCACGCTGGCATGGTCACCTGGTGTATGGTCATTGCCCAGCGTCGTCCAGGTTAGGGGAGGATTTTACCCATTGCACACTAGCGTCCCCTGTGGCGGTGCAGTGCACGCTGGCATGGTCACCTGGTGTATGGTCATTTCTCTGACACATTGGTGCGGCTGGCTTTGGAGTTAAGCAGGCATTGTCTCAAGAAGCAGTGCGGCTTGGCTGAGTTGTGTGGCTCTCGACCTCCGCTTCTCCCGAGCCCGTACGAGAGTTGCAGCGATGGGACAAGACTGTAACTACCAATTGGATACCACGAAAAAGGGGTAAAGATAGCGCCCTAAATGGGTCACCGTGTCTGTCCATGAAGTACTGAATATCATGGTGTTTTGATAAACCACTGTTTCTTACAACAAAGTCTTTCAAGTGGCTTGGAGAGTTGTTGAAAAGCTTCCAAATAGGGCTCCGCGACAGTGAGAATGATCATTAAGTAGTCTAATGTTAGATCATCAATGTAAATACTTTTGATTATCTATTAAATGTTTGAAGACATAAAGCAACATATCGTACTTAATGGCTGTAATAGATCAGACTGGGAAAACCATCCACCCAAAAAATATATATATATTTTTTCTAAACTCGACCGTCTAAACACACCTATACAGTAGCTGGCTCTGGTTCCCACATAGGCATGCAGCATTGGGCCATTTGAATGAGAATAGGCCTGATGAGAGCACTGGGCAGTAACGCTTGAGTACTTAATGGAATCCAGTCATCACAGTGACATGTTGCATTATCCTTTGGATCTCCCATTGTGAAGACCCAGCAAGGTAGCTAGTGGCCGGCTGGGGACAAAACGACACTGTACAGGTTGAAGAAAAGCCATTTATTTCAATAGAGACCACTTGTCTTCAGGCCCTGGCTGCCACAGCCAGCACCCACACAGTTCAAATGAATCCTTTCCAACGTTCTCATCACTTATAGTTCCATGAGAATAAAATATAAATGACATTTCTCAACGGGTATTAGAAGTTCTGACGATTACAGAACAATTAAAACTACGGATGCTGTAATAAATCTCCTTATTCTCACTTTTCTCCCTCTTTCTAACTATTTCCAAATATCACAATAATTGTAGCAGTAATGCAGCAGTAACTTCGGGATGAGAGGCTGTTTGGGGTGTAATTGAGTCATCAAAATGTTTTCACTCTGCCCAACATGGGTACCATAGCAATATGTTAGTGTTGCAAGCCGAATGGAAGAGTTTAACCCAGGCCTTTATGGCAGAACAGGATGGAGTCAGTGGAACATGCCTGGACATGTCAGAGTGTAACCTGACCTGGAGCTGTATTCGATTGGTCATCTAATCCACTGTCATAGTACTGTAATCAATTAGATTAGCTGGAAATAAAGCACAAGCCGCCCACAACAACTGCAACTGGCAACCACACATGGCACCCACTGCCAACGCATGCAGAAAATGACTTCCAAAAATCTAGAAATATTCTGGCATGTCCAAAGAATTTAATGTATAAGTCAAACTTGTTTTAAAACAAAAATAATTCACATCTGCCTAATAGCCTGCATGCAAGTTTAAGTGTTAAACATTGAGAAAGTGGTAGATACACAGTATATACAAAAGTTCAAATGAGTGGATTTGGCTATTTCAGCCACACCCGTTGCTGACAGGTGTATCAAATCGAGCAGACAGCCATGCAATCTCCATAGACAGACATTGGCAGTAGAATAGCCTTACTGAAGAGCTCAGAGACTTTCAACGTGGCACCGTCATAGGATGCCACCTTTCAAACAAGTCAGTTTGTCAAATTTCTGCCCTGCTAGAGCTGCCCCGGTCAAATGTAAGTGCTGTTATTGTGAAGTGGAAACATTTAGTCTGTCCTCAGTTGCAACACTCACTATCGAGTTCTAAACTGCCTCTGGAAGCAACATCAGCACAAGAACTGTTCATCAGGAGCTACATGAAATGGGTTTCCATGGCCGAGCAGCCTAAGATACCAATGAGCAATACCAAGCGTTGGCTGGGGTGGTGTAAACCTCGCCACCATTGGATTCTGGATCAGTGAAAACGCATTCTCTGGAGTGATGAATTATGCTTCACCATCTGGGTTTGGCAGATCCTAGGAGAACGCTACCTGCCCGAATGCATAGGGCCAAGTCTAGGACAAAAAGGCTTCTCAACAGTTTTTACCCCCAGGCCATAAGACTTCTGAACACGTAACCAATGGTTACATTCTGTGCCCCCCCCAACCCCTCTTTTACGCTGCTGCTACTCTCTGTTTATCTTATATGCATAGTCCCTTTAACTATACATCCATGTACATACTACCTCAATTGCCCCACCAACCAGTGCTCCCGCACATTGGCTGCATTATCTGCATTGTGTCCCACCCACCACCCACCAACACCTCCTTTTACGCTAATGCTACTCTCTGTTCATCATATATGCACAGTCACTTTAACAATACACACACACGCACGCACGCATGCACGCACACACACACATACCTTTTTTTCACACTATTGGTTAGAGCCTGTATGTAAGCAGTTCTCTGTAAGGTCTACACCTGTTGTATTCGGCGCACGTGACAAATAAACTTTGATTTGATTTGAACGGTCTGGGGCTGTTTTTCATGGTTCGAGCTAGGCCCCTTAGTTCCAGTGAAGGGAAATCTTAACTCTACAGCATACAATGACATTCTAGATGATTCTGTGCTTCCAACTTTGTGGCAACAGTTTGGGGAAGGCCCTTTCATGTTTCAGCATGACAATGCCCCTGTGCACAAATCGAGGTCCATATCGAAATGGTTTGTCGAGATCGGTGTAGAAGAACTTGACTGGCCTGCACAGAGTCCTGATCTCAACCCCATCGAACACCTTTGGGAGGAATTGGAACGCCGACTGCAAGCCAGGCCTAATCACTCAACATCAGTGCCACTAATGCTCTTGTAGCTGAATGGAAGCAAGTCCTCGCAGCAATGTTCCAACATCTAGTGGAAAGTCTTCCCAGAAAAGTGGAGGCTGTTATAGCAGCAAAGGGGGGACCAACTCCATATTAATGTCCATGATTTTGGAATGAGATGATCAACGAGCAATTGTCCGCATACTTTTGGTCATATAGTGTATCTTAGACTTATAACTGCAAAAAAGTAAATATGCTATATTTGTATTTTTTTCTATTGTGTTATTGACTGTATGCTTGTTTATTCCATGTGTTGTTTATTCCATTGAGTTAACATGTCCCAGCATCCCTGTGGAATGCTTTTGACACCTTGTAGAGTCCATGCCCCAACAAATTGAAGCTGTTCTGAGGGCAAAATGGGGAGCAATGCAATATTAGGAAGGTGTTCCTAATGTTTAGTACACTCAGTGTAGTATGCCTATAAAATATGTGACAGTGAATGTTTGTTTCTCTCTCTCAGAGAAGGCATGTGGGCCTGGGCCAGAGAACCAGTAAATGAGAAACGGGCAGCAGGAGAAGCCCCTGCCTCTGCTTATTCTCCCAGCATGGACACACTAGCACTGATAGGATTACAGGTCACACCAGAAGTGAGAGCCAGGGGACTGGTCGGCCCCTCAGAAGTGGGTTTCAATTTCCTTGCCCCCATGCAACATTAGAGGATGCTCTCCGCAGGATCATAAGAGGCAGAATGGCTCACTGCTTGACAGACAAATAAATAGAGCCTGTTTTTCTATATCGGTCCACAATACACAGATAGAGTTTCCATCAAGTTGAATAGAACCGCTCCAAAGAGACATACATGGGTAGATTTCTCTGTAAAGTAGGCCATAAGTCAGGTCTGGGTCTGGCACACTCCCTCTGTGGGATAGTAGTGTTTTCCTGATCACCCAGCAGAGAACAGAAAGACACTCTATCAGCAGGGTGTATGAGCAGGTCTATGTCAAGAAACAATGAATCAAAGGCAGGAAAATATGGCTTTTATCACTGCGGCTACTTGCAAAATATGTCGACTAATCCATTTTTCAAAGAGACCGAAAGAGAGAAGAAGACAAGAAGACAGAGGAGTGGTTTGAGAAGGTCTTCCTTTCAGACTCAGAGCTGTGTACATTTCTGCTTATTGGTACCATATTCAGGAACAACAGCATGACCGTGACTCAAGGCTTACAGGAGGCTTAACATTTTCCAGACCTCACAGAGAATCCAGAGGTACAGAGAGCTCACAAAATACTTCAAATAAATACAGCACACAATTCATTCAATAAAAGGCAGGGATGCATTCAATTGTGGTCAACTAGAACACTGGTATAGTTATATTCACACAATTATACTTTCCAAGACATATTCAGTTTTCAGTTCTTTTCAAAATGTGCAATTCCTTTGACAATAAGTCGAAGTCTATGGCCAAGTCTAAGCATGTGATTGATTGATGATCTCCTCAGAGACCTTGAATTTTTCCACATATTGTTACGTTACAGCCTTATTCCAAAATGGATTAAATAAATAAAAATCCTCAGCAATCTACACACAATATCCCATAAAGACAAAGCAAAAACAGGTTGTTAGGATTTTTAGCAAATTTCAAAACAGAAATACCTTATTTACAGAAGTATTCTAACCCTTAGCTATGAGACTCGAAATTGAGCACAGGTGCATCCTGTTTCCATTGATCATCCTTGAGATGTTTCTACAACTTGATTGGATTCTATCTGTGGTAAATTCAATTGATTGGACATGATTTGGAAAGACACACCTGTCTATATAACATCCCACAGTTGACAGTGCATGTCAGAGTAAAAAACAAACAATAAGGTCGAAGGAATTGTCCATAGAGTTCTGAGAAAGGATTGTGTCGAGGCACAGATCTGGAGAAGGGTACCTAAAAATGTATGCAGCATTGAAGGTCCCCAAGAACATAGTGGCCTCCATCATTATTAAATGGAAGAAGTTTGGAACCACCAAGACTCTTCCTAAATCTGTCCGCCCAGTCAAACTGAGCAATCGGGGGAGAAGAGCCTTGGTCAGGGAGGAGACCAAGAACCCAATGGTCACTCTGACAGAGCTCTAGAGGTCCTCTGTGGAGATGAGAGAACCTTCCAGAAGGACAACCATCTCTGCAGCACTCCACCAATCAGGCCTTTATGGTAGAGTGGTCAGACGGAAGCCACTCCTCAGTAAAAGGCACATGACAGCCTGCTTGGAATTTGCCAAAAGGCACCTAAAGACTCTCAGACCATGAGAAACAAGATTTTCTGGTCTGATGAAACCAAGATTTAACTCTTTGGCCTGAATGCTAAGCGTCACGTCTGGAAGAAACCTGGCACCATCCCTACAGTGAAGCATGGTGGTTGTAGCATCATGCTGTGGGGATGTTTTTCAGCAGCAGGGACTGGGAGACTAGTCACGATCGAGGGAAATATGAACAGAGCAAAGTACAGAGAGATCCTTGATGAAAATCTGCTCCAGAGTGCTCAGACTGGGGTGAAGGTTTACCTTCCAACAGGACAACGACCCTAAGCACACAGCTGAGACAATGCAGGAGTGGCTTCGGGACAAGTCTCTGAATGTCCGTGAGTGGCCCAGCCAGAACCCAGACTTGAACCCAAATTAACATCTCTGGAGAGACCTGAAAATAGCTGTGCAGCAACGCTCCCCTTCCAACATGACAGAGCTTGAGAGGATCTGCAGAGAAGAATGGGAGAAACTCCCCAAATACAGGTGTGCCAAGCTTGTAGCGTCATACCCAAGAAGACTCGATGCTGTAATCGCTGCCAAAGTTGCTTCAACATAGTACTGAGTAAAGGGTCTGAATACTTACATAAATGTAATATTTCAGTTTTTTATTTTATAAATTTGCAGTTTTCGCTTTGTCATTATGGGGTATTGTGTCTAGTTTGATGAGGAATTTAAAATAAAAAAATATATTTTAGAATAAGGCTGTAATGTAACAAAGTGTGGGAAAAGTAAATACTTTTCGAAGGCACTGTACGTGTCTGTTTATAGTCAAGAGCATCACATTTTGTCAAATGCTGGAGGGGATGAGAAGTGAATATGTAAATGAAATAAATAGAAAATATATGTGTACAGGATTTTCCCAGAGCGATATGCAACCTCTTTACTATGTACCGATGCTTCCTATGGACGTACAGAGCAAGGTGAAACTGTATGTAGTCAGTCTCAACAGTGAGTGTGCAATCTTTCAGCACTGAGTCGATGTGTTTTGTAAGTTTCAGTGATGAGAACAAGGCCTTAACAATAAGTGGTCTGACAGAGACATTTTTGTGGCTAGACACAAACAATAAAAAACAACAGTAATATTTCTCAAACTGACCTCAGAACTGACAGGAATGCTTTACCTCCCCTTTGTGCATAGATCCTACAGTGAATGAGGAATATAAATAGCACCCTTCTAATCATAACCACCCCACTCAGGCCCCCCAGGCCCTCTCTATTCAGATCCCCAGAGATGTTCAGAGAGAGAGATCAAGCGCTATTGTGTTTATTGGTGGGTCTGTGGGCACTCTTTGGTGGAAGTGGGATACTCTTTACAAAGGGGATTTCAATTCATTGAAATTCAGCAGTAACATCGTTAGAAGGGCTCAGGGTGGGATGGAATGGGGTACTGTATGGTGTGGTGGAGCCGTTTAAGGGGAAAAGAAGGTTTTATGTTTTTCTTGTTGCTGTCAGTGGAGGGAAGACAGGAGCAAAAAAGGGGGGTGGCTGGCATGAAGCTGGTATAGAAGCAGGACGTTCACTGAGTACATTTCACCCGCCATTTTAACAACTGTCATTGTCCCAGGAGTCCAAGGAGCTGTCTGACCAAAGCCTTTTTAGAGGTGGGACGAATCTCTTGCAGAACCAGGAGAAAGAGCCTGTTGATCCAAGAAGAATGAGGGCCAGGGAGACAACCCCCTCTCCCTGGTTTCTTATACTTGTTTTTTTAGCTGCCTTTTTGTGAGCAGTTTTAAAAGATGCACAAAAGGACTTGTCGGCAGGAACAATTTGAAGTGAAAGGATTGATTAAAAGCCCACATTTCAGTTTGTTTTAAAGGGACATTTAAGGAGAAAGGCTTACTGGTTTTTCTCCTCCATCTCACAGTGTGTTCTCTTACTGGTTCTTCTCCTCCATCTCACAGTGTGTTCTCTTACTGGTTCTTCTCCTCCATCTCATAGTGTGTTCTCTTACTGGTTCTTCTCCTCCATCTCACAGTGTGTTCTCTTACTGGTTCTTCTCCTCCATCTCATAGTGTGTTCTCTTACTGGTTCTTCTCCTCCATCTCACAGTGTGTTCTCTTACTGGTTCTTCTCCTCCATCTCACAGTGTGTTCTCTTACTGGTTCTTCTCCGCCATCTCACAGTGTGTTCTCTTACTGGTTCTTCTCCTCCATCTCACAGTGTGTTCTCTTACTGGTTCTTCTCCTCCATCTCGAAGTGTGTTCTCTTACTGGTTCTTCTCTTCCATCTCACAGTATGTTCTCTTACTGGTTCTTCTCTTCCATCTCACAGTGTGTTCCCTTACTGGTTATTTTCCTCCATTTCACAGTGTGTTCTCTAACTGGTTCTTCTCCTCCATCTCACAGTGTGTTCTCTTACTGGTTCTTCTCCTCCATCTCACAATGTGTCCTCTTTTAGCTCAACCAGTCCTTGGGATGTTGGTTAAAAAAGAGGACTAAAAGTATAAAGGTTGTATCCATACCAATTTACTCTGGTTTACTTAGCTCAACAATAGAAGCGGTGGGGTAGGGCTTTAGCTAGATGACGGCAAATAAGGATAGTCAGTGTTAGAATATTCTTAATATGACTTCAAAGCTAACCCCTATAACCAAAAGATGATTTCACACGATTCACATGCTTTTTCACATCAAACAGTTTTTTAAATTTAGTAACATGAGATTATAATTTTCATCCAATAGTTTGCTTGGTCCATTGGCCATTATCTGGTCTGAGACTGAGACTGGTGGGAGTGAGTGTGGGTATTCAGACCTGTCACTGCCAGCTGCATGGCAGTCGGTCTGCTGGAACTCATGTCAAGTCTAGGGGTCAGCCACCCCACTGGTTGAGAGACAGAATTTAAATAACAAGGGCTGAGGAATTGCCAACTGTTTAAAGCCCTTACATGGTCAATGCAGAATAATTGCATTTGCTTGGCTGGAGAACAAGCTGTCCACACTTGGCAGAATTTGAATGAGTTCACAAAGAATTTCAATGAGGAGTCCAACTTTTTATATCTGAGAGACATTTGTAAGACGTTGAACGTAGCCAAATGTTACAGAATCCACCGATTCTAAATGGAAGTTTCCAATGGTAGGCCTAATCAATCATTGTAAACTCCTAATCCTGCTCTGTAACCAAACTAAAAAAATGTTTCATTCACAAGGATGTTTGTATAAGTGGCCTAAATATAGTCCAGATGTATTCAGTTAGGCACCATCTCTTGTAGATTGTGAGGCTCAGATGTTCTTCCCACAAATGGGCCAACTAAAGCCAGATAGGTTTGTTAATTATTCAAGCCTAGTTCAAAAATGCTTACTCTTCACCATCACCAGCTGCAGACAAGGTGCTAACTGAAAACATGAACAATGTCCACCTGCTGCTTTCTTAGAGCAAATATTTCCCTCTTATCTGTAACTGTCATGGACTTCCCTGATAAGGAAAACCTTAGGATCTGCTGCCATATTTCTTTTTTATTTGACCTGTATTTAACTAGGCAAGTCAGTTAAGAACCAATTCTTATTTTCAATGACGGCCTAGGAACAGTGGTTAACTGCCTGTTCAGGGTTCAGGGGCAGAACAACAGATTTATAACTTGTCAGCTCGGGGATTTGAACTTGCAACCTTTTTATCCTCCAGATAATAATACTTCTTTATTCAAATGTATATGTCACATGCTCACACAGCATCATATTTGATGTTCTATTTACCAAATTACTATAAAGGCCAACTTATAGTAGATTCAAGAACAAGCAAAGTGCCTATAGAAAATAGCTGTAGGCTAAGCAGAATGTGAAAACTTTGGCGGGCAAGGAATTCAAAAGTAACAAGGGGCTTAAAATAATTTATTTCTCACACACACACACACACACACACACACACACACACACACACACACACACACACACACACACACACACACACACACACACACACACACACACACACACACACACACACACACACACACGCCTCATATCGTGGGCGTGTCTACGATTTAGATCTGCCCGGGGGGAGAGTCTTTTCTCACAATATAGCGCAATGGCACATTACAGACCGCCCATGAGGCGTGGCTAGCTTGAAGGGTAGGTTATAAAGTTGGGCTAGGACAAAATTGCATTGTATTACAATAATGCAGACGCACGGGACGGCTGTTTGATTTCTTTGTTCTATCTGGAGAGAATTACTATATGGACTTTCAATTTAGGTTATTCTCAGTATACGACTACATATTGTAGTTTTGAAATATATCAACATGTCGAAAAGTTATGGTAAGAAAACGGTTGTTTCTATAACCAGTGGACTATTCACCTGTCTTATGTTGCTCTTGGTAGTCGCGCAGCATCAAAGAGTTCAGGTAGATGAGGTTCCAAACCAGAGAGAGATGGGGACGCGCTCACTCCAGAGCATGGACACCTTGGCTACGGACGAAGTGAAGGCTGTTCAGCAACAGGTCAACTCGGAGGTGCAGACGAAAAAAGGATTCTCTGCGTATTTTTCCAAGTTGACCCGGGGACGGAGAGAGGCGGACAAGCCTGCAGGATCCGCTCAGTCAGCGACAGATGCGTCCCCCGCAGAGGACATCAGTGCAGATGACATCTTCATCGCTGTCAAGACCACAAAGAAGTTCCATCAGTCTCGACTGAATCTCCTTCTGGATACCTGGATCTCTAGAAACATGCAGCAGGTAAGCCAACAATACTACATTATTATCAGAAGAATATGGTTAATTTGAAATCTTCCATGGACATAACCTAGAATAAAACAATCACATATTTCCACTAGGTTTCTTTTAGTAGGCTTAGGCTAGGCAATTTACCACAATGCTTTTACAAAAAACCTAATATTCTCCCATAAAATATGCTTTACAACAAGCCACCAATGAGAGTTAAGTGTTACGGCTGACCCACTCAAACATATTTTCCACTCATGTCAGGTGAAATGGTTGATAACTGTTTGATCCTGAACTGTCCATGTTACCCTCTTAGTTGTGCAGAGTTCCTTAGGCTCTGTCACTTTTTATTCTGCCTTGAGTGATGCCCCTGAGAACATAGGGAGCAGTTTCAAGCCTTTGCACCCCCCTCATTTCCCCTCTCTTTCACCCCCTCTTTTGGGAGTCCCTGTGAATGCCCTGGTGCAATGTATGTCTCACAGCAGCAGCTCCAGTGCTGTCCCCTTTCCAGGGCTAACAAAGCGTCTTTCTGAAGGGGGGAAGAAAGCTTTCCCAGCCCCCTTGTCTCAGCCGACCCCATGGAAACGTGGGAGCTGAGTCTGGGTCCAGCAGCCAAGGGATGGGAAAACTGGGGGGGCTTCGTTAAGGGGATGCTTGGGACAAAGGGGTGCATCTATAGGGAAGTTTGTGCTGGGAGTAGCACGCTGAGTATGAAAATGCAGCCCTGAGAACCAAGCTGTTTTCGACTGGTGCACAAAGGCACTCACAGCCATAGTCGAGAGGAAACAGAGGCTAGTCATAGTGATTTTATCCACTACCCAGAGTTGTCACGCAATCACACATTCTTTATCCACCTTCTTTTGAGAACTCTTCTCTCTACCCAAGCCAAACCCCACTCTGTTTTGGGTGTTTTGAAGGTTAGTCATGGCAACACTGTCTCTCTTTGTATGCAGAGGAAGTGGGGTGAGAAAATGGAACTTTGAACACATAAGATGCATCACATGATCAAATACAGTAGCCCATTCAAAAAACTCTCTCCAAAAACTTCCTCCATTCCATAATGGTCTGTGGTGAGTTTACTACATCCGATATAGGGGAACGATACATGGGAAGTCTATCTGACATCTGTCCTAGCCCCCCCCCCCCCTACTTCAGGAGAGGTTTATGCTCAGTAAGATGGGCTGTCAATAGAGGTTGGGGAGTAGCAGTTTACATGGACATTGAGTGTGTTGTGCTTACTGTAGTGGATGATGTAAGTCAACTCTCTCTCTCTCTCTCTCTCTGAGATGGGTTAACTGCAGGGTTTAATCAGGCAGCTGGTGGGATCCAGTGCAGGCATAAAGGACAGCCTGGGCCCACAATACAAATGGGAGTTCCTGGAGGAAGCCTGACAGGTGGCCAGAAATTAGCGAACAAAGGATGGTTCTAATGCCAGTCATAGGAATCAGGTCATTCCCAGCACATATGGACATCTGCACACAGGCTATATGATAATGCTCAATTGATGAACACCTGTGGAGCTCAGCTGACTGAATCCAGTTGATCATGTCTGTAGCTGGTGTCTGTAGCTGGTAGAGATATCATGGCATTCTGCCAGCAGGTGAGGCCTGACTAGAACTGTAAACTGGGCAGATCAGAGCCCTGATTTGTATTTCCAGCACAGGAGATACACTTTTTCTGTTTGCTTAATTCCTTAAGCCAACAGATGTGCTATCAGATAATGTTTACATGTAAATAGAGGGTAGATCCAATCTGTGATTACCATGATAGAATTGTGCCTGTGGCTTACTGTGTCTGGCAGAATAATATATCCAATTTAGTATTATGGTCAGAAGTTTGTTTTTTATTACATCAAATGAAATAAATGATTGGGGGGGGGGGGGGTGATTTGATTCAAAGAATAGTTGGTGTAGTGAAAGGCCCATTTTTTTGTGAGTCATAAGTTCGTGAGTAAGCAAAAGTACTGTGACATAATATGATAAATACCATTTTGTATTTTTTTTTATTAGTTTTTTACAACTTGTTATTATGCATGGGGTTGTTCAAATAGTAAGCCGTTGTTTCCGGTGTTTCAGCAGATTTCCCCCCTGGAACAATGCAGCTTCCCTCGTGAGTGAGCCTCACAACAATGAGAGAACAAACTGTGCAGCAACAGCGTTTTCTGGCTTGTAGTACTTTGGGCTCTGCAGTACATAACTAGCTACAAAACACAGGTCGAAATCTAGCTCTAAACTACACATCAATGGGCATTATAAGGGTTTTGACTTTGGTTGTGTCTGGACAGAACAGCTGGTAGCCTGGCACTGGCAGTGACATCATAGTGGTTTGATATGCATTCCATTTTTAATTGAAATTATACTAATTCGCCAGCACTCCCAAAACGAGCGTCTGTACGTCTGGCAGTTCTGAAGAAGACTTGGCTCCATTGTTGAGTTAATCAAATAGCCTTTCACAGTATGAAGGAATGAGTCTGAATATCCAGCTGGTCAGAGAGTGGGAAAGTGTCATTGTGTGTCTGTAGGTGGCCTGTTCTCTGTCCTGTACTGTAATCCACACTCCAGTGACTTTAGTGCTGTGCTAAAGGCTAAAGGGAAGGGAGAACGCGACATGGTTGAGTGAGGGGGGGTGGAGTACGTGGTTGTTGATGGAGGGAGATGTGTGGCGGGGAGTGCAGTCCGTGCCCTTCCTTCCCGGGGATCTTGAGACAGCCAGCCAGGCACCATGCTCTGCTCAGACTGGGCTGTGCCAGGCCTTTCTTTGGTGGGGAGGAATGCAGTCGTCGTCGTCGCCCCCCCATCATAAAAAAAAACTACGGGTTATTCTCCTCACAGGGCAGGACTTGTTATTTATGAAATTATGGGGGTGAATTAATTAGTATTCCAGTGACTTCTTTAATGTTTCAGTTAAGACAAAAGCCATTTAGCCCTTTGGAGACTTCTCTTTAGTTAACTGCTGCAGCTGTATGCAAATACCAGCAAACATAGTTAGAATTTACCCAGTGGAGGACTTTACCCAGCATGAAAACACCCGGCATTGTTCTATTGAAGAGGTACAGTGTATGGGGTGGTGAGAGAGGGGGTGAACGGGGGATGGGTAGAAGCTTGAAGTGGGGGTGAATGACCACACACAGATTTGGATTTACTAATCAGCAGTGAGACCCCCCCCCCCCCCCCCCCCCCCCCATCAGCCCCACTCGACCCCTGTCTGTCAGTACCCAGGTCGCGCTGGCAGCTGCCTCAGTGATTAGGCTGTCCATTCAGCGGGACTTAAAGCAAACAGCGCCAGCCTCTGATCCCTTTATCAGTGAAACCACCACCCTTCCTTAAACAAACACAGGCCCAGGGCCTTGCAGCATCCATCGCACAACATCTGCTCCCTGTTTGTTGTGCAAACCAATCAGATAAATCTTTGGCACCGATGGCAGATAGTACTGAACTGTAGAAATGGGAGGGGAGTTATTAGAAAAGTGAATGTCTTTGCCTTATCGCCCTCTGGCATGAACTTAGCCAGCCCCACTGTTAAGATACAGATCTCAGATGGCTGTTGCTGCTCAACAGTCAGTGGCAGAAAGCAATTAGTGGAAATGTGGGGTTGGTTCAGTTGTCATAAACTGTTGGGAGGTCGCGAGCAGCGAGAAAGGGAAGGAGGGAGTGGGGCTGAGTGGGCGCTGCTACCTGGCGTGTTGGGGCACGCTGCGGATATAAGGCAGGTGCTGTCTCACAAGAGGGGAAGAGTAAACGGGCAATGGCAGACACACACACACACAGGCAACGGCAGACACAAACAGGCCATGGGGGCCCTTTCATCAGCCCTGTCTGACTGACTGAGGGCTGCCTGGCACCTGCTAAACACTACCCACCATAAAACAACTCCTAATCCCTACCTGCTCTTTTAAGTGTGCCACTGAGGCTGCCTTTTGTTGTTAACTAAACACTAGCCTGCAGTATTCTAACCTTGACAGCATTATTCTTTGGCTGCTAAGACCTTACTGTGTGTCACACAGGTGGTGCAGAAATTATCATATCTGAATGATGGCCATCGATTTCTATTTCTAGTCAACATGTTGGAGATAGGGAGTGGGTACAGATCCAGAATGGAATTGGGTCTTAATGGTGTTGGGGGTCAGTGGTGTCGAGATGGTTGCCTCCCTCTTTGTTCTATGTCTGGGATACTTTTGGGGGGGCTGCACAGTTGCCATGGAGAGAGGGGAACCTTGCATAAGAGGCCTTTATTAGAGTGGGGCTTGTTTAACTCCATGTGTTCTCCACATGCATAAACGACTGCTGATGGATGGTCATCACACTGAATTCGATGTATGGTGAACAAGGACATCTGTAGTTTGGACTCCAGTTGATTCTTGTGCCACCACATGTTCTGTAAGGGGCTTTGATTTCATGGATTTCCACTCCCACAACGTGATCTGATGTATTTTGCCTCCTTTTCAGACATACATCTTCACAGACGGAGACGATGAGGAGCTGAAGAAGAAAGTTGGTGAGTTATGGATTTTTTAGAAGCATTTTAGTTCTCATTTTATATTTATCTTAACCTGAACAGTAGCTGGAATTAGTTTATCATTAAACGTCCAGATTTGATAGCGAGAAACCAAGCCCCTATTTTAATCCCCATGGAATGTGTTGCTTTGAGTGCATGTAGTCTTAGTGGCAGATGGCGTTAAGGCTCTAACAGTGCTATAGTTACAATTACTTGCATTAACTAGCTAGTAAGGTACTAGTTTGTAACTCACTATCTCCTCCCTCATTGTTCCTACAGGGAGTCACGCCATCAACACCAACTGTTCAGCAGCACACAGCCGCCAAGCTCTATCCTGCAAGATGGCTGTGGAGTACGACAAGTTCATTGAGTCTGGGAAAAAGTAAGTGATGAATTTACCCAGGCTGTAATCATTCTAGATTTGATAGTGATTATTGTTCTAATTGAAATATTGTAACGCTTTAACAATGTTTTCCCCTCTTAGGTGGTTTTGTCACGTGGATGATGATAACTACGTTAACATGAGGACTCTGGTGAAGCTGCTGTCCCACTACCCCCACACCCAGGACATGTACATTGGCAAGCCCAGCCTGGACCGGCCCATCGAGGCCACAGAGAGGCTAGGAGACAACAAGATGGTAGGTGCACTTAGCCCTCCTGGCCTATGATAACTTTTCAATTGGTTATTAAAAGTTTGAGATGCTTCAGAAAGGTTGCATAACAACAACTTAACATGCTCGTTGTCTTTTTTTTCTTCTTCTTCCAGAGACCAGTAAACTTCTGGTTTGCTACTGGGGGAGCCGGCTTCTGTGTGAGTCAAGGCCTGGCTTTGAAGATGAGCCCATGGGCCAGTGGCGGCCATTTTATGAACACGGCAGAGAAGATTCGTCTACCTGACGACTGCACCATCGGCTACATCATTGAGTCGGTGCTGGGGGTGCCTCTGACCCGCAGTAACTTTTTCCACTCCCATCTGGAGAACCTGCAACAGGTGTCCAGATCTGAACTTCACAAACAGGTGAGATGTGAACGTGTGTCCATCTGTCGTTTCACTGTGAGAATAGAGTTACATTATTTATCTGAACTTATTGGGCAGGGGTGCTAATTTCTTGTATTTGCTTATTCCAGATCACATTGAGTTATGGAATGTTTGAGAACAAGAGGAACATCATCAATATGAAAGGGGCTTTCCCTGTGGAGGAAGACCCATCAAGGTGAGACATTACACTCTGCATGACTACTAATACACAAATGGCGATCCTACTCTACTTGAACTATCTTGACTGTAAAGAGGGTATATCTTTTTTTTCTCTGTTAATCTAACCTCCATGTCTCTTTCTCTCTCTCCTTGTGTTCCAGGTTTAAGTCTGTGCACTGTTTGCTGTACCCAGACACCCCTTGGTGTCCGCTTCAGGTTGCCTACTAGGTGACCGGCTCCTTTGGTATCCTCGTCCCCGCCGTGCCTCGGTATCTGAAAGGCTGGTGGGGACCCGTGTTTGGTATCGGACTGTGATGTCACTGTATTTTTGTTTCAGTGGCACACGGACTCTGATAGTTTTACTGGGCTGCTGTGCGGCCCACCTTGGGACATTTCCTTCCTGTGTGGTGTCTTGGTTCCTCCCCTGGCATAGGGGCAGAGGAGCCAGGCAGGCACTTAGTGGGAAGGAGCTTAAAGCATTATGGCTTTGCAGGCAATCAGTGCGTTGTGTTTTAAATGTTGCTTGTAATTGTATTTGCAATTCTTATAGAATGTACTACTTATGTATCCAAGCCTTTTGCCAGCTTTACGTGATTAATTTGTTGAATTTCCGTTGAATTGTTTGCTTAATTGTTCAATTTCTTTTAGTTTCTTCTGGGTTTTGGAAGCCATTCAAGGTGATCCTTTTAGGTTCTATAGAAATAATCAGACGGTCAGAATGTCTGAGATTGTGGAGGAAATGGTTTTCATTTTGGCATTTTTGGTTGTGGTTTATTTTTTTTCATTTCAGAAGACTCCGGACAAAAACTATAATCTGAAGATATTTTGGTGCTTTTTGTTAATGATTTGTCAGTGTTATTACTAATATGATTTGAGCTGGCAGAAGGCAGTTTTCCAAATGTGCCGTCAGGTTATAAAATCTGAGGTATATCAGGAATAAGCACTTTTCCCCTTATTGATAGTTTTTAATGAATGAGTTGACAGAATTGACGTCCTTAGATATGTTTCACAGCTGTGTCAAAACCAACGGATGTAATGACATAACCCCAAAAGATCAATATCTCTAGATTTGATTGTATTTAATAACATTCCTTGCATTTGATAGAATCAGGGAAAATAATATATAGCAAAGATATTGATTTTTTTTTTTCTTCTGTTACAATCAACTGTTGATTTGTTTGGAAGATGGTCTTGTTTAAAAATTGCACAGCTGGGTTTGAAATTAACTTTTGCTTGCTCTTGTGAAGTAGCTAAATGACCTCCAACTCTTCCACTGAGAGTTTATATTGACCTTCTTTAGATGACCATCAACACATGTAATACTCTCTGATACGTTTTGCACAAAATGGATTGATGGAGAGTCGTGTACACTAGTGTAACTTATTCCTCAGTGAATATGCGGGTTGGTTTGGTATTGAGCTTTGCAAGAGCAACACCAGTGTTTACACACAGGTGTTCTTCCTCTGTAAATGACCCATATTGGGTAGGATTGTACATGTTCATGATAAAGCAGTATTTGTGTACTGTGCCTTTTTGGTTGAAATGCTAAATGTGTATATTGAGGATTAGAATGTAAATGATTTTGACGACCTGGACATGTTTTTTTACTGCTTGTTGTAACTGCGCTAAAGGGCTGTTATTTATCCTCCAGTGTCTGGATGGTTCTGTTTGCTTCTCAGGGATTTTGATCAAATCCTGATGTTATTACCATAGGAACCCGTGTGGTGCCTGAACATGACGCTTTGAAATAAAGTTGGATAACCGCTGAGAAACAATCTTTGTTTTGTGTTTTTTTTTTCTATTACATTCCATTCATAGCATGAGATTACAGATCTCCTTCTACATAAAGGCTAGAATGGAATAAACCATCCTTGTATTTTACAGATGGTGTTTGTGTGTGAACGAAATATCAGCTTATTCAATCACGTCATTATTTAGAAGGGATGACATGGGGTGTCATAACTTGCCATGATTTGATATGTAACCGTCAGAGGGCACACCCAGGCATGATGATTTAAAAACTATCAATGTGAACTCTGTCATCTCTCACAACCATGCCAAAGAAAAGGCCGAAATGGTAATGCCCAAATGCTTATGTACTCTGTCTAAAGCTCTGTGCTTGTCTCACTAAAGCATTTAGGCAAACAACCTCTCCCAGTGAGTCTGAATGTTGGCTGAGGCCCAGGGTGTAAATTATAATGCTAATTGGAAGCACTTAAAAGCCACAACTCCAACTTTATTTATTAGTCTACCACACTGGGTATGGGAAAGGACCTTGTTGCAATCGAAAGGATTGCGAGAAAATAAACAAACCGCAGTTCTCCATGTGTCACAATCCTAATTCCACTGAAGTTGTGATCAGATGTGACATTTCTGTGTGTCTGACAGACCGAGCCACTGCTTTTCTTCAGACATTAGAATTCTATGCCAAGATGGAGGAAATCATTCATCCTACAGTGACAGAGAGCCTTGGGAAAACAGTTTGGCAATGATGAATTGTGGGTAAAGCATTGTGTATCCCATATTGTAACCCTCTTACTGTAAATAAACAGTAGTCCTGCCTGATCTGAAGGATACTAGACCCAACAACGTCCATCACTCAACCAATGCAGTCTCACCTGTAGCAAAGTGCAGAAAAGCTGAGAAGTTTTCATCCCTCTAGGTTTAGAAACGACTGACCAAGGTAACGTTTCTGTAACCCTGTGTGTCAGACCAGACTTTAGAGCCAAAGCTGTAGGAGATGACATTACACTTCAATTCAGGATTTGTTATTCATATAAAAACCTTTGTTTTTCTAAGTGAAAGATCAAACGGCTCTCGGTGCCGAAGAAGACATGTTATTACGAAGACACATCTGCGACTTACCACTTAATTGTACAAGAGTTTATGTACTTTAGCCATTGTTATGCTGTTCACATGGGTCCAGTGCCAGTCAAGAACCCCTTCCTTCCTCTGGGTTAGTCAGGATACAGTTCTACCCAACCAATAGCCACTGGTTAAATGGATATGGTTACTTGAGTGATGGCTTTAACACGCCTGTGTCATATAATACATTTCACCCTCAGTTCAAACCTCCATAAATATTGGAGGGTCAGTTATCATTTCATGTGTCACTGGAGAGGAGAGAACAGAGAGAGAGAGCTTGATGACAGATGTCTGTTTGAAACTGAGCTTCAGACACATTAAGGGCCTGTAACTTTTCCCACTACATATCACCAAGCCAAGCTATGATTATGGCTTTGTGGTCTGGATGTTTTCTCTGGTAATTTGTCTCACATGCTCAGCTTCACTGACGGGTCCTTCATCCCTTCACATTAAATGTTTTCTAAATGAACAAATGACTGTAAATGCAAAGTGGGTGAGTGAAAAGATTGAAATGCTTTGAGAGATAAGCTACAGTCCCACTGAATGGAAGTCCTGAGTGTATGAGACAGACAACCTTAGACGTGTAGTTACAGACACAACAGTAGGTGACAGATGACAAACAGAAAGACATGTAACTGGTGAGAGGGTTATCAGAGAGCAACAACAGGATGCTACAGGCCTGTAACCTCATCTCTTCTGGTGACTAGACAATGTTGAAACAGAACCGTGGTGGGGGGTGGGGGTGGGGGGGATGATGTGCCTCATCCTGTTATCACTGATAAAGATTTTAGGAACCAAACCAGTCCACTATCCAAATTCCGTTTTTTAAATGATGAATTGTCTGCATAGTGGATGTTGTTTCTCCACACACTGATGCCAGTCGACACTCGATCTCCAGTCTTCCTTGTGTTAGCTTCTCCAGAATTGTGTCAGTCAAACTGTCTGCCCTCACCCTCGCCATACTTGTGGCTTTAACCCTGGGCGTCAGTCATCAGGAATAGCTGATGTATCTAGACTCTGTCTGTCTGCTCTGCCACCCTTTTAATGACAGTTCTGAGAACTCCCATGTGGCAGTTGACATGAATTCAGAAGTACTTTAAACACACACAGACTTAAAGGTTTTCTATTTGTTTTGACTGGTTCCCCTCCACTTCAGACGCTACAGACTGTCTGAGTTCCGCCTTTTCCCAGACGGTCCATTTAATGGGTGCTTCCTGTCTAAAAAAGCTCCCAATCTACTTGAGAACGTGTAGGCCAATAATAGAGCGAGTAGGATTCCAAACATTACAACTATAACTATATTTAAATCATGAAATCCCCCCCCAAAAAATTTGCAATGTAAACACCAGAACAACTGGTGCCTTGATAATGAAACATGAAAGCAAACCTGTTAAACACTCCTGAGGTAAGATAGTTGCATTGTGACTCACTCTGACTCATTTGGTGGACACATTCAACAGTTAATCCAACTATCATTTTATCTACAGAGAAGTGTCAGAGATGGCTATAGACGGTGATGATCTGGAACTGTCTGTATCCTGCTGATAAGACACTTTAACACCTCGGAGAATCTATAGCCTCATAGGTGTTACATCTCGCACCTCACTGCTTGCTGTTGGTTCAGATGTGTCAAAGTACACATGAAAAGTCTGTTTTATTAGGGAGGTCTGCCTTGTTTTCATTCAGACCCACTGGGCACACACTGGTTGAGTCAATGCTGTTTCCACATTTCAATTCAATTTAAAAAACATTTGTTTTATTAAACCTTTATTTAACTAGGCAAGTCTGTTAAGAACAAATTCTTATTTACAATGACTGCCTACACTGTCCAAACCCGGACGACGCTGGGACAATGGTGCGCCGCCCTATGGGACTCCCAATCACGGCTGGTTGTGTTACAGCCTCGAAATTACATTGAACCAATGTGGAATAGACGATGAATTGACGTCTGTACCCAGTGGGTATTATCTACATTTATGTGTGAATTAATAAACGACTGTCTGACAATGGAATGGCAGTGGGGCAGTGGTGGTGTGGATTAGGAAACTCCTGCAGTGATGTTCATGGTGAATCCTGGCATAAGGCTCAAATCTGGCGAGGTATGGAAGGCGTCGTTGGAACAACTGCCAGGAGACAAACATTCCACAGTGCGCCGGGGATTGCGGAGACGCTAGTGACTCGCACGCTGTCACCATGGCTTTCCCCTGCAGATCACCCACCCAGACAGTCTCCAATTAACAGCCCACGGTGTCTGTAGGATTAGGAGTGGCTGGAGTGGCAGGACGGTTCTGTATAGCCCCACTGGGAGGGAGCACTCACAGCAACTGGCTGGGGGCTTAATCCGCTTTCTCAAAATTTACTCAAAAACTGGGAAGGCTGTCTTTACCATAATCCAGGTGTCACATATCTCTAGAAGTGAAGGCTCGATTGAACTACAGAGTGGCTATTATTTGTGAAGACAGTGTCCTTGAACAGACTATAGTGAAGATCCAGCCTTAAGAGGAGTGCTGCAGACTCCACCCAGACCGATCCATCTATATACCGTAGCCTATTGAAAGGTAAGGGACCTTCTACAGTGTCCCACAGCAGGTAAAACAGTCCCTGTGTGTTCAGCCAATAGCTTGATCTCCCCCATCCATCCCACACCGACTCAGAAAGGCTGTGCCTGTAACTCATGATTATTGAATTATTTGATCTGAGTGCTGGGAAATTAATTCCTGCTGGCACAAGCTGTAATTGAATTATCCATCAACAAACACTTTCCATGACATTGAATCATTTGAATTATCTGAAAACATCCACTTATTTCAAGACATGAAAGGCTGTTCCGCCTATTCCTCACTCATATACCATTGCTGCCCTAGGCCCAAAGTACTTTCCTACACTTAAAGAAACATACACTGAGTATATAAAACATTAGGAACGTTTCCTCTTTCCATGACATAGACTGACCAGGTGAATCCAGATGAAAGCTACAATCCCTTGTTGATGTCATTTGTTAAATCCACTTCAATGAGTGTAGATGAAGGGGAGGAGACAGGTTAAAGAAGGATTGTGCCATTCAGAGAGTGAAATTTCAAGACAAAAGATTTAAGTGCCTTAGAATGGGGAATGGTAGTAGGTGCCAGGCGCATCAGCCTGTGTCAAGAACTGCAACGCTGCTGGGTTTTTACCACACTCAACATGTGTATTTCCCGTGTGTGTCATGAATGGTCCCCCAACCAAAGGACATCCAGCAAACTTGACACAACTGTGGGAAGCATTGGAGTCAACATGGGCCAGCATCCGAGGGAGAAACGAGGGAGAAACGCTAACTCCATTATACTTGGGGAACAAGGATTAGCTCATGAAGTCAGTACTTTATGCCCTGGGGTTTAACTCTTCCCACTCCAGTGTTCTACAGTGATAACATTGGCACCTGCAGGGCTGTTGAGTGACGCTTGGGCTCTCACCCTCTGCGTTAACATCATAACAGTAATAGCAGAGATCATCAGTATTTCAAACCATGCTACTCTCAGATATGCAAATATCACCGTCAGCTCTTACACCCCAGGTTGTGTCGCGTAAAAGACATGCTGGATGTTGGGGAGATGAAGACTGACCATCTTTACCAGCTGAACACTAGGTTGACACGCCTAGAATAATTTGACCCCCATTACAACACATTCTGAAATGTACACAAGGAAGGAGGCCTGTTCTTACTGTATAACACCAAAGAGATCATCAACAGAGATACGCAAGAAAGGTTGAGTTGATAGTGGAGGCAACAAAATAGAACATTTCCTTTACACGTGTAGGGAAACAGTCCTAACTTAGGGACTCGAGCACACATTGAACTGAAGAAGTCTGGTTTCTTGTGTAAGTGTCTTAGGGGTGTGCGAGACACAAGCTTTTGCATGGAATGCAAATCTGGATGCAAATGAATTCTCTGGACAGACAGCACCTTCCCCAGGCCTCTCCCCCGGCAGACACTCAAGAGAGATATATGACTCCAAGCTACGAGTGTTGACTGAAGCTTGATTACTGCCATGTATGCCTCATGAGATTTTCAGTTTAAATACAGTATATTACAGCTATTGCATAATGCTGTTTATTCATAACCTATACCAAATCCCACTAATACATCTGTGATCTAGGATTACTGTTATAGGTGTGCCACACTTCAAATGGGGTTCAGTTCAATCATTCCATATATTAGACCTAAGAGCCAACCAGCAACCAACCAACAACAAGAGAATCGTCACCACAGAAGAAGACCTGTTCTTTGTAGCGATATAGAAGTCTCCCTGCTTTCTAACACAATAGCTCGTTCTGTAAATGCCATTTCCAGCTATTAATGCTTCTACAGGTGGAATGTGGCCACATTCACGGCAAGTGTGGCAAACGAATGTGAAAATGTACCTTGTTAAACCAGAGGTGGTGGAAAAACATTGGTTCAAGGCATTAGTTTTGCCCAGGAGGCAAGACGCCCCTCAAAGCCTAGGAATGAAAAGGGATACGGTTTAGATCAATGTTTAAAGTAGGAGAGGGAGGGGATTTGCTCGAGAAGTTAACTACCCTGCACCAATACCAATGATTGCTTTTGAAATGACTGGGTTTCCACACAGCCATGGAATAAAAGGTTAGGGAGTGGGTAACAGAGTAGCTCCAGCGATCCCTCATTCCCCCCTCCTGGTGTGTGTGGGATGTGAGTAACACAGACACCCACCCCCCCCCCAGGATACAGCTGCCCCTCTCTTTTGAGTCCAGCCACAAAGGAGGGACAAGCAACACGCCCTGTCTCCTTGACTCCCAGGCCCTCCCATGACTCCAACTACAATGTGCCTGGTAGGACGTCCCTCCAGTCAAAGATGCCCAGAGACCTGCATTCACTGCTCTCTGCCTGGCTCAGTCCCACAGGACACTACTGTACATTGTGTTAAAAAAGGGTGGCTCAGAATACACTGAGACATCCTCTAGAATTAGACTTTTCTAATTCTAGCTAAAAGGGATGACAACTTAGAGAGGCATCTACACTAATAGTCTTCTTCCGTCTGGTCTGTCACGCAGCTGCTCGGAGTCCTAGAGAGATAGCTGGGGTTAGAATCCTCCAGAGAGAGAGCTGTGCTAGTGTAGGAGCATCTGGCTGTGCGCCCAGGCCCGACTCAGGAAGTGTCTGTTGGGGGTCAGAGGGCCCTGGCACCATCTCGCCCCGCTCCGCTATTCAGCCCTCCACCTCAATGCATTAGCAATGCATTCCTCCAATCCAACAATGGAGAGTAATTCAATTTCCTCAAGAGTAAGACTGTGTGAAATTTCATTAGCGCGCCCCTTCTCGCTGAATACATTTCCGGTGCATTTGTGAAAAACTTGGCTACCTCTTCAGGAGAAACATGACTATTTAAACACCGTTCTGCTTAGTTTCTTTACTACTCAGTCAAACTGAAACTTTGAGAAGCAGGGAAGGAAGGAGGTAGATGTGATTGCTATATATTCAGACAAGAATATTGAATTAGAAAAGTTTTTTAGTTTAATTCAGCGAATATCGTAAGCATCATAAACCATTTACATGTAAGATCAAATAATATCATCTGATAGGCTTTGTTGTCTCCATGCATACTTAATGTATATCCTAAAGGGTTACCAAAAAGTTCACATCTGGTGTGAGATACTAAATGGACCTTCCAAACTGATGACAGTGCAGTGAGTGGCCAGAAGGAACGGACAGCTGCTGAGTTTCTCTCCTTCTCCAGCTGTTCACTTATCATCATCCTACGATCCAGGAAGAAGTGTTGACCAGTTCTCTTTGTTCATACTATGTTGGAAGAACACATGACAAAACCGATTTGATTTAAAAGGATTTGTTGGACATTTGTCATGTTTGTGAAATTCATGTATCGTAAAGGCTGAGTTCCTAACATTACATTTGGTTGTAAAATGGGATGAACAAAATACTAGGATTAAAGTACTTTGGCTTATGATCTTTCAGGATCGAGGGACCATTCACTCATCCATCCACGTTCCCATCCCTCCAACCCCCCTTAGACTAGACGCCAGTCTTGGAGAGACAGCAGCTGCCTGACGTTCTGCCCTACAGGAAGGAGACAATGCTGGACGTCTGTCCTGTTTGTGACACTGGCCTCTCGCCTGCCGTCGGCCTAGTGAGGTTACACAGACAACACAGCCTTTCTCCTCCAGTCCTATAGCCTTTCAATCTGCACACTATAGAGAACAATAGCACATCCCAGAAATACATTTGAGCTATATTACTGCCTGAAACAAAGCCTGATGTGTTGAATATCAAAATACTTGTACAACCATCACCTCAGGGTACTATAGCACAGATATATTTACTGAGACACTGTAGTTCTGCTGCTACCTAGTGCTACTAGTCACAATGTCAGCCAATTGGAGCAAACAATCTGTTATCTTTGTTCACCATTGATAGCCTATATTATTTTACAGTGGACGCCTATGTGCAGCTAAGTTAAAATCAAACTCTCGTATAAATCATGCATTCCTGTCCATTTGAAAACAGTTATGATCAACATTGTCTATTCCTTACTACATGTAAAGACAAGTCAGGGTTCAACAGTTAAGGTTGGTTTAATTTCAAAACACTGAGTTCAAGCTCAATAAAACCACAGGTTTAACATGTACAATATTTTAGTAATTGCTTTAAAATAATATAAAAACAAATGAGTAAATCTACAGGGAAATGTTACCAAACAAAGCAATGAAAGACAAATTATATCGTATTCACATAAAAGAAACAAACATGTTCTGCTTGCTGCACATTGTAATATATGCAATGAACACTAAAAATAATCAATGGTAAATTACTTTGTTTTTGTATGAAGCTAAAAGAGATTTCATCACAATGACAAAGGAAATGTCAACTTCACCAGCTCATTTAGCAAACATGTTTTAAAGGGATATTGTCAATTAAGGCCCGTTATCTACTTCTCCAGAGTCAGGTGAACTCGTGGATACCATTTTTATGTCTCTGCGTGCAGTTTGAAGGAAGTTGCTAACTAGCGTCAGCGCATTTGCTAGTAGATACCACACACTTCCACTCATTCAGCTATCGCTAGTTAGCATTGGCTAGCAGATCTACCTCATACTGGATGCAGAGACGGTGGTCTATTAGACCATCAGACGCTGGGGAAGTAGATAAAGAGCTTAATAGCAAAAATCCTGAAGTATCCCTTTAAAGTCTGTACATTGGTCTAGCATTACAATATTAACAAAGAGAATATGACTACTCTAAAACGGTAAAAATGCATCATTACTATAATAAATGGTCTTTCACACAGAGAATAAAAGAACAAGACATTTTCAGTTCAAAATGTAGGGCTCATTTTCCTAATTCGGTTGCTCAGGCAACCACAGTGCTGTGAACTGTACAAACAGGCCTACGTGAGACATTTAAAAAGTTCCTAGTAAAAGGTAAGGTGTTGTGTTTGGTTATTGGCACAGACTGAAGAAAGAACCACACCTCTCATATTGATTACAATGCAGAACGAAGGGGCGCCAAGAGAAGCGTCGGTAGCAACAACGTACAACAATATTTCACTCTACGTTTGAAGGGGCACCATGCTTTAGGAGTCCACAGAGAAGTAGGATGCTCTTGCTGAAAAGGTAAATGGTACAAATGAACCCGTGTCACTACAGCATTTCTTCAATTTACCCATTTTGAAACAACTCCTGCAGTTTCATTTTTTCTCTCCAAAATAGTTCTTCACGCCAAAACACATCTTTGTGACAATGAAATGCTGGCGCATTAGGATGTCCAGTTCTCTTGGCTATTGTAACATGCATAATTGTACACTAGAATACATGTATTCTACCCCTCTTTAGAAGAAATACATACTAATACATGTACACAGCCTCCAGACACTGGATGTAACGTGATGTTACAGTCTGTGACTATATCCATAGGGTTCAGCAGAGGTTGAACTGTGCGAGGCGGTCAGAGATCTGTTGGGAGGACAGGAGACTGGCAAGCAAACACACCGACCACTGTACGCAGACGAACACCAACACCAGCACAAGATACCTGGCTAACAGAAGAGCACTGCAAATGATCTATTAAATGAGTCTTAAAATGGTGGAGGAAAACTCCTCTTTTGTTTGGTCTCTCAGCAACCTGGAACCAGTCCTCATATCTGTCTGCTGAAAAAAAAAGAGCTTGTGCTTCCGTTAGTTTCACAAGGTTTCCTTTCCTCGCCTGAATAGTCTTCCGTTTGAGAACAAAACCTTACCATAGAAGTGTGAACATTTTGTTAAGCATATCCTCAATTGACCAAACTCTTCAATGTAATGAGAATTACAGTTCTGACAACAGCGGTCTGTGGTATTGATGAGAAGACAGCGGGTCCCACCGTTCACAGCTCCTCGTCTTCAGTGAGCTTCATCCGTCTTTTCAGTTCACATCATCCAAGAGTAGACGCTGGAATCTAAAATAAAGTCGTTTTTCACAGCAAAACTCTCCAGTTCAAAATCCATGTAGCTTCAGTCATTTTCCAGGAATAGTCGCATACTGTATCACTCCCCCTGGGGGAGGGGGACAACAGCCACAAACATGCAGGTCAGGACTAATGTAAGAGTTAAGAGATCCCAGTCTTTTCCAGTCATAGACCTACTACTATAAGACATGGTGAAATAAGATAACTGGTCCCACTCACAGTCTGTTTGTACAGACAAATGCAATAACAAGCAGATGGCTACGTAGATGAGTAATCAGTAGTCTCTCAGCTTGTTACAGACAGTAGTAATGATATGTCAATGTGATCTCGTCAGACACATGGATTGAGAGGCCGGATAATACAACTGATGTTAATGCCCTTTCTACTGGTCGTGTTGCAAGTCCTCCAGATAACAGGATTACATGAGGAACTGAGATGTTTCACTATTATGAAGAACACTCACACGGAATGTTGGCGTTTGTCTTTCAGACATATCATGGCCATAGTATTGTTGAGGTACATCCAACCTTTGGAGGAACCGTGCATGGATCCCAACTTGCCATGACAGAGGCCTAGTTCTATAAAAGGGTGTGAGGGAACAGCAGTTTCTAGGCCTTTCCACAGCTCTCTGTGTAAGGCATTGCTCAACATCTCCTCCAGCAATGAGAGAGAGAGTACAGTACATAGCAACATATTGAACAAAATCACTATCAATAGTTATCAGTGCTAGATATTCCCATAACTGTCTCAGTCCTCACCAAAACAATGGCAGTTTAGTTTCATTATCTCGTCAGGTGTTCTCTCCTTCACAGCACCATAACCAGTGGTTTTTGCAGTGGTTAACACAGAGACCATTTGATGGTGGATGTCTCCTTCATACAATATCAAATACAGGGAGACCCCAAAAGTGGCAGACAAATAAGACCAAAAGATGTTGTTTGAGCAACATATCCTCACATAAGACATTATCACGCCGTTCAAGATGATATTTGGTGGACTGAGCAGAGGAGGAGGAAAAGGAGCAGAGATCGTTTATGAAGAGCTGGAGGCCAGTTGCCGCCTCAGTCTGTATTGTCCCTGGGCCATGAGGATGGCCCAGCACTGAGGCGAGGCGGTGGTAGCAGGGGAACAAGGGCCACCAACTCAGTCAGTCCACTAGCAGCCCATGAAGCAGATGACAGCGATCCCACGATGCTGGAAATAACCTCCCACTGGCCCTCACCCTGCACTGGCTATCTGCTCTGCTGTGGCCCAGCTCAGACTGGCCATCTGGAAACATCATGAAAGGGCCTACGGAAAACATTGTAATGACGACAGAACTATTTACATGATGCGTCTGCCTTGCGCGTTCCTTTCTTTGCTCTGCCATCAAGCACACTTCAAAAGACATATTTGGCTCAGATGTTTGAAGTTGTTGCTGGGGGAGAGGGCTAGTAAGAGTGAAGAGGAAAGGACATCGAGACTGGACCCTGGATGAGGATGGCGATGACGTCACAGAGATGTTGAGGGGCATTGGAGAAGAAGTTCCAGAGGCTAGGTGGTTCCACACTGGTGTGTCTGTTGGTGGGTCACGCCCCCGGTGTTGTCTAGAGCTGCGCCGCTGGGTGATGTGGTGGGCGGTGTGGAGTGTGCTGTCGTGAGTGGTGTGCAGAGTCGTGTTCTTGGTGCTGTGGAGGAACGGGGGTGGAGGTACTGGGACCCGGTCCGCTGTTGGCCAGGTACTTGGCCCTCATGCTGGAGGTGTACTGTTGAGAGAAAGAGAAAAGTAAGGCGTAACAAAACAGCATGGGATGACCCGTGTATTCACAGATAAAACATTTTCAACCAATAAAAGAACTGTAAAAAATGGAAAAGTCATGAAAGGGCCTCCGGAAAACATTGTAATGAAGACCGTAGTCTTTACATGTTGCCTCTTCCTCAGGGGTGTATATTTGATATTTTCTATGTTTGAAAGTGCAGGTCTTTGCCCTGACATCAAAAAAAGCATGACTAATGTAACATGCTGAGAACAACAGGTCACCTTAACAAATCAATAGAGAGGGTTTGGTTTTGAGGGCTGGAGAATGAACAAGCTCCACACATCACAACACCAACAGAGAAAACATTCAGGGTCCCCCATTCTGATGCATGTGGGATACAGCACTGGGGTTTTGCATTGGGGGAATGTCACCCTGGGAGTCATTTGGACAGCCTATTGTGAACACCTAGGATCAGCAGTATGTTCACAATATCTCAGATTCCCCTACCCTCAGATATGGCTCTGAACAGTCTGTGTGTGAGATCAGAAATGTAACTGCCTGGTGCATAAAATCAAGCTTCAGTCTGCATTTTGGTTGGAAATGGAAAGAATGAACTGCATGCTCAGTCTGTGATGTAAACCTGAAATATAGATCATTTTGTCCCTTAACTGCTTTACCTGTATACCATTTAGAATTCTACCACAGAGATAGAGACAGGCTTCACTACAGACTATCTGTAGTAGCTACCAATAGTATCTACCTACAGTATCTACACTATCTACCTACAGTATCTACCTATAGTATCTACCTATAGTATCTACAGATCTATTTGCAGTATCTATCTGCAGAATCTACAGTATCTACCTTATAGTATCTACTTATAGTATCTATTTATAGTATCTGCCTGCAGTATCTGCTTCCAGTATCTGCACGCAATATCGGCATCGGGTATCGGCTTCGGGGATCTACTTCTGCCCGCGGTATCAACTTCTGCCCGCGGTATCAACTTCTGCCCGCGGTATCAACTTCTGCCCGCGGTATCAACTTCTGCCCGCGGTATCAACTTGCAGTATCTTCCCGCGGTATCAACTTGCAGTATCTTCCCGCGGTATCAACTTGCAGTATCTTCCCGCGGTATCAACTTGCAGTATTCTGCCCGAGGTATCAACTTGCAGTATCTGCCCGCGGTATCTACTTGCAGTATCTGCCCTGCGGTATCTACTTGCAGTATCTGCCCTGCGGTATCTACTTGCAGTATCTGCCCTGCGGTATCTACTTGCAGTATCTGCCCTGCGGTATCTACTTGCAGTATCTGCCCTGCGGTATCTACTTGCAGTATCTGCCCTGCGGTATCTACTTGCAGTATCTGCCCTGCGGTATCTACTTGCAGTATCTGCCCTGCGGTATCTACTTGCAGTATCTGCCCTGCGGTATCTACTTGCAGTATCTGCCCTGCGGTATCTACTTGCAGTATCTGCCCTGCGGTATCTACTTGCAGTATCTGCCCGCGGTATCTACTTGCAGTATCTGCCCGCGGTATCTACTTGCAGTATCTGCCCGCGGTATCTACTTGCGGTACCTGCCCGCGGTATCTACTTACGGTACCTGCCCGCGGTATCTATCTATGGTACCTGCCCGCGGTATCTATCTATGGTACCTGCCTGCGGTATCTATCTATGGTACTTGCCTGCGGTATCTATCTATGGTACCTACAGTATCTATCTATCTATAGTACCTACAGTATCTATCTATCTATCTATCTATAGTACCTACAGTATCTATCTATCTATCTATCTATCTATCTATAGTACCTACAGTATCTATCTATCTATCTATCTATCTATAGTACCTACAGTATCTATCTATCTATCTATCTATCTATAGTACCTACAGTATCTATCTATCTATCTATCTATCTATAGTACCTACAGTATCTATCTATCTATCTATCTATCTATAGTACCTACAGTATCTATCTATCTATCTATCTATCTATAGTACCTACAGTATCTATCTATCTATCTATCTATCTATAGTACCTACAGTATCTATCTATCTATCTATCTATCTATAGTACCTACAGTATCTATCTATCTATCTATCTATAGTACCTACAGTATCTATCTATCTATCTATAGTACCTACAGTATCTATCTATCTATCTATAGTACCTACAGTATCTATCTATCTATCTATAGTACCTACAGTATCTATCTATCTATAGTACCTACAGTATCTATCTATAGTACCTACAGTATCTATCTATCTATAGTACCTACAGTATCTATCTATCTATAGTACCTACAGTATCTATCTATCTATAGTACCTACAGTATCTATCTATCTATAGTACCTACAGTATCTATCTATCTATAGTACCTACAGTATCTATCTATCTATAGTACCTACAGTATCTATCTATCTATAGTACCTACAGTATCTATCTATCTATAGTACCTACAGTATCTATCTATCTATAGTACCTACAGTATCTATCTATCTATAGTACCTACAGTATCTATCTATAGTACCTATCTATAGTTCTATCTGCAGTATCAACAGTATTTACCTATAGTATCTGAAGTTGAAAAACGAGTTTTAATGACTCCAACCTAAGTGTATGTAAAATTCCGACTTCAACTGTAGATACGATCGATAGATACAGTATATATTTATCTACCGTATCTATTGTATCCATCTACCATATCTACCAACTGTATCCATTGCATCTACCATATCAACAATATATATCCATCCATCCATTTATCCAGTGTATATATAGTATGTATCTACATGGGAAAGCAAGGGCTTATCATACTGTACTTAGAGATAATAAACCACACTAGAATTGGGTTGTCACATCGGTGTACATTACAATGTATTTATTGCAAAGGAAGGAGCAGACACAAAACCAGGTGCACTTGCAGTACATACTGTGAAAGGATGTGACAGGTTTACAGAACAAACACGACTTATTCCACTTGCCTATAGCTCCTATATAATATACATGCCATTTCGTTTTTATCCAAAGTGACTTTGCAGTCATGTGTGCACCTATGATCATCAGCGTTGCCAGCGCCATGCTCGGCCAACTGGATAGAACCAGACGTTATATCCTGCACACGGTTTTACTGAAAAGTGGCCTTGCCAGATCAACGTGACTTTCAATGGGAGTCTCTTAGACTTAGAGGTAAAGTGAAGTGGAGATCATCCCACTCCACACTCAGGAGCCATTTGACCCTTTATAGTGTACATCTATGAGCTCTGAAGGCCAGGAGAGAGACGGAGACATAGGTGGAACAACCTGACAGTAGCAGAAAGATTTTCTGGCTCAAAATGAACCAGTACGAGTCCTGGACCAGGGGAATCTCCTGGCAACAAACTGGATAAAGTTGTTCTCTTCTACAGTAATTGACTTGTTCATTTTTCAAAACCGTCAAACCTTAAAAAAGTCCACTCAGATGTCATTCACAGTGTCCACTCCTTTCCAGACCCTCCCTGGTTCCGGTGGAAAGGGGAATGCAACAGTCTGAAGGGCTCGGCAGACTGCAACGCAGTTACGTGAATGTCCTTTTCTGTTGGATGTCGGCTTAAATGTTCATGAAAGAAAGGCCACGATGAGCCTGAAGACAGGACAAGAACGTGGCGTGTACCACCTAAAACAGCTGCAGTGCTGGGGGATAGGAAGGCATGCTGCCCAAGGCCACAGTCAGGGGACACGCGTTAGGTGAGGGGTCACACTAGCAAGACACAGGAGGGCAGTGGGGTGGCAGGTAACTCTGGTTACGGCGTGGGTGGTTGGGGTGGGAGACTTGGTTTGGGGGGGAACACAGGCCAGTAAGTGAAGGTGGGGTGGGGTGGGGGGGCATTGTCTGTACCTGTTAGCATAGCGGAGGAGGTTACCAAAACGATCTCTCACTCGCCGAGGGCTTTAACTGCCAGCTGTTGCGGCTGTAACTGTCCATGTCGGCAGTCAAATACAACTGTGTGGGTTTGCAGGAAAGAAAACAACAGCAACAAGACAGTATAGAGAAGATACACAGCGCAGAGTCCAGGCCCAAGCAGACACACGGACACCAAGGAGGGGCTCAGCCTCCAGGACAGGAGGGCGACCGGCCAGGGAGGACCATGGACCACTGACGGAGGGATTCAGGTTGACTTACAACACACAACCTGTGAAGACTGGTAGCTAGGATCGTCATGTTGACTCTAGCCCTTACTGTGAGCCAAACTCACTTGAATATGTCAAAATAAGAGGCAAAAACAATGCACTTACTACACTGAGACATCATTTCCAAAGCCAGGCCCCGTTGGCAGACTGTTTACTTTAAAACAAGATCTCATCGGAAGATCTTTCATTATCATCATCATCATCATTATCGTGTCCTACACAACGGCTGCCAAATGACCCAGTCAGTGGAGGTGTTCTGCCAATCAGTGTATAACGTAGACATTGGGACACTTACCGAGGGAGGAGGGGACTCTCTCTCTATCAGTGGGGTGTTCTCACACCGCGGGTTCTGGAAGGCATTGGCATTCTGGGTCCTGTGTAACAGAACAAACACACACTCCAAGGTTAAACACAGGCGGAGATGGAACTACAGCTGCAGAACCTGCGCACGCACACACGCACAGAAACAGGTGCAAATAACGTACATGAATTACTGACCCTCAAAATATACTTTCCATGCCACAGAAGCACGTACACCCACATATACAAATAGTTCTTGATACCATTTAAACCCCTACAGGCACCACAGACACAGAACCCCACAGTACATCCCAGGCTGTACTGTGCTGTACAATCCACCAAAACCAGAAGTACCAACAAATCCCCTCCCCCAGGCCCCATCCTAAGAGGTCCATTCATAAGGCTGTTGGCCTTGGGTTTCAAAGGGCCACAGCTGGAGAGCAACAGCTGCATCGCTCGTGGCCGCCAGAATGTGACCCTCTATGGGAGAGCAGAGCACCGCTCCTCTCGTTCTCTGTGCTAGTACAGCCCTGGGTCACATGGTATCTCACATTCCTCAATCCTCACCACCACAGCCTGCTTTGAACCTTTCAACACTGAGAAAGTGGAGGGGAAGTGCACCCACTGTTCCCCAGTGATTCTCTTTGAGACGAGTGTTCCACGGGACTGGTGTTACTGTACTCACATGTACTCTGTGACGGGGGCGTTGCTGACGGTGTGGGCTGCAGCAGGGATGCTGGTCTCGCTGCCGTAGCTGCTGCCACAGCTGTACAGGCTGGGCATGTGGACGCGGTACAGGTTGTCATGGTTCTGCAGTCTGCCTCCGTGGGCCATGGACTCCTCCTCGCTGTCCGCCTCGTTCCTATAGAGACAGAGAAAGAGAGAGAGACACTGCTGAGTAACAGGTCCACCAGGACACATACGACCAGGGTTGGAGTCAATTCCGTTTCAATTCAGGAAGAAAACAGAAATTACAATTCAACTTCCACACTTTCTCATAGAAAAGTATTGAGGAAAAGGCAACAGAAAACATACCCTAAGAAGGATGCAGCGCCCCCTGCTTGGACCAAATTAGATATTACATGTGACTAACACATATCAGTTAATTACTATAGCTCCTGCCTTGGGCAAATCAGTGTCATTTTGTAAATGTCGGATCTCTATGGCAAGACGCACCATTCACCCAAGTTTAGTCAAAATCGGGCCAGCGTTGTCTGAGGTATTGCGTGTGACAAACGTACAAGGACACATCCACAGTCCCATTCTCAATTTCATCATGGGGGACAAAAATTGGAATGACAGTTATTTCCAAACTGAAATGGAATTGACTACAACCCTGCAGAGTGACAAACGGCCACAAGAGGGAGCCCCTCTCCCACTGATGGGGAGAGCAGCAGCGGCACAAAAACAGGCACATTCACAGTCACGTTTTGCATTCATCCACGGCCACGTTTCTATTCAATTTCTTCTTTGAAAAAGGGATAGCAGCAAATCCCCACTGAGCTTAAGGAATAAAACCACGCTCCACTAAGATAAACATGTATTCAGTTTCCACACTAATATTACAGATTGATCTGCTACAATACAGATTGGTTCACTTCGCCATTTCTGTTCAAACAGGAGCTGTGATCGTGACTACCGCAAGGGCACCACTGAAAGCCCACATTGTCACATTTTCAAAAAAACGAAAAACATTTCCCCCTGTAGCACAACGGTCAAGATATAAAACATGGACAACAAAAGAAGACAAAAACAGCCCTTGTGGCGCTGCAGTGAATAGTGCTGATGATGATGACATGGTCATGGTGACTTGTCTCCCTCTAGTGTTCAACACACCACCCACAGCGTTCTCCTCCACACAGCTAATTAATGACATCATCCCATTCAGGGCAGCACGCATTCACCCATACAGAACATTACGAAGACAGAGTATGTACTGGGGGGGGCGTAACTAATTTCCAACATTACCGTGTTCATATATAAAACATATCAATGGGATAGCTTATGGCATTAAAAGCAGTAAAGCTTAATGTTGGGTTATTAAGAACTACATGCATCATTACAACAATGAGCTATTACTCAAACAACTATGTCGTTTAGAAGATGCATTCCTATAAAAATTTAAAAAAAACTTTGCTGTGTAACAGGAACAGCGAGCTGAGATAAAACTGCAGAACATAACATATCCACCAGTATCCTCAGAACTCTGCTAATTACATAGTGGAATTCAACTGGAGGCGTGGCCTGGGACAGCTAACTCATCTCTCTTACTAAGCATTATGATTCATCCTATCCATCTGCTGCTGATAGGGGCACCCAGCGGAGGGAAATCAGATGGATTTCATAAAGTACAACGTCAACCTCCAAAATTATACCACTCCATGCAATGGTTGCAATAGATTTAGGCAAAGCTTTGCACGATTAGGGAGAGGGGGATAACAGGAAGTGATATTTGGGGAAGCAGCTGGGCCCTCCTGGCCAGGTCCCATGGAACACGCTGCCAGTGTTCTACACACTAGCAACGGAAGACTAAAATCAGCTAACACAGGGGTTTAGTCAGGGGTTTAGAAACTCTTCAGGAAAAAAAAAAAAAGATTAAATTCTATAATAGTATTGTCTCTGTCTGTCCTACAGGCAAATCATTATCATTTGAGTCATTTCCGTGTAATGTAAAATGGGCCTCCGAGGCTACAGTCCACGATTCAGGCAAAAGCTCTATTAACTAATGTATGAGTTCTATTGGAAGCAATTCTAAATGGTTTCTCAAACCCTGAAATACCTAAAACATTGTTAATTTTCTGAACCATTTTGCTCATAGACATGGAGCACTAACATAGAAACAGAAATAGCATTGAGGTCCAATTGGACGGACTGTATGTGGTACTGGAGGATAGTAGTGTGTACGAGAGAAGGGTTCTGACCTCTTGTTGTTCCAGGTGTGAGGTAGGCTGCAGACGATGGAGCTGAACATGAGAGCCGTGACGAAGGAGAAGAACACCAGGTAGATCAGGCCCTCCAGTCCATCATAACACAACCCTGTTATACCCTGGACATAGTCCTGGAACACAACACAGTTAATAACACAACCCTGTTATACCCTGGACATAGTCCTGGAACACAACACAGTTAATAACACAACCCTGTTATACCCTGGACATAGTCCTGGAACACAACACAGTTAATAACACAACCCTGTTATACCCTGGACATAGTCCTGGAACACAACACAGTTAATAACACAACCCTGTTATACCCTGGACATAGTCCTGGAACACAACACAGTTAATAACACAACCCTGTTATACCCTGGACATAGTCCTGGAACACAACACAGTTAATGACATTAGATCATTAGTAGATGTCATCCATCCATGTACAGTAGGCCTGTACGACAGGACATTGATGCAATTGTGCAAGAGCAAATGTGAAGTTTTGCAATGGCTGGACACAATACCACTAACATGGTCACAGATCTGCCTGCACATAGTATACTCCACTGTCTAGTAGGGCGATACTTAGGTGCCAATACGATATGTATTGGGAACCTCACAATTGTAATCTGTACTGCGATTCGATACTGTGACTTTATTGCGAGGCGATCATTCAAAAACATTACTGCTGCAGAGGGACAAGACAGAGCCATGAGAAAACAAGTTATCAGTCATGGAAATAGAAGTGCTGAAAACAAATGGGCTTCCTATTTAAAGCTATGAAGGACAAATAGTGGAGTTTTGGTGCAGGTACAGACAACTAGCGCACAGATAATACTGCGATACTGTCAAAACTATGCGCTATCTTTTCAAAAATAATACCCGATATGTAACTGCATGGATCTTTCCTCCCATCACTACTGTCTGGTTCGTTGCCATGTCATATACATGTATCTATGACAACTAGTGCACAGTATAGAGGTTCACATCACGTCATAGAAATACAACTAACCTACCAAACAGATGCTACATTTTGCCTGCCTGCTACACAGGGTTACTGCACACAGCGCCCTATCTGACACACATACTGGGGGGAGGGAGGTTAGACATGACTATTTAATGATACATGGCGTGGAGGAGTGAGAAAGCAGGCCAAGACGGTGCATTTCCAGCGCCTTGCTTCAGAGCCAAGCAAATTACAGTCATTATCGAGAGGAAGTAGCTCGACGACATGCGCAATACCCGGGAGTGCTATTCAACATGACCAAAGCAGAGTAAGTTGGGAATAATATTGTCCAGCTTTTAAAGAAAACATTTCATGACGACCGCTTCTGCTTCCTGCATTTGCACTGAGAGATGTCTTGGTTGTTCCCTCTAGGTACAGCATGTTTACATGTGATGTAGTGGCAGGCGCATTACCCCATCCTCCTGGGTCACACTCAGCACAATTTTTAGAAAAAAATATACGATGCAGAACAAACATCCCTCTCTGTAGAAGAACAAACCACGTCAGCTCTATTCACGTCATGACATTCTATCTGCTACTGAAAGTGTCCTTGGTTTCGTCTGAATGTGAGCTCCTGGGCTACTGCTTGATTGGCTCAGGTCCTCCTGCCCTCCGCTGTGAGTGGTGGGGATGAGAGTGGGAGTGACAGTAGGAACAGTGAGACCCAGGCAGGGTTCTGACAGTGTGACAGTGGGCACCGGCCACATAGGGGTTAACAGAGGAGGACGTGAAGAGCAGTCAGGTAGGGCTGCTACTACAGATCAGAGAGATATGCAGCCCAGCCCAGGGCGGCGGATACACTGCAGGCAGAGAGGAGCAGGTCTGAATACAGGGTTGAACCAAGAGCAGTGGAGCAGAGTTAAGCTCAGCTAAGCGGAGCACAGACGCACGTGCACAGGAGTGTGAACTGTGAACGTGGTCCTCTCCATCACACAGGCAGAGGGAAAGCCAACTGCGGGTCACACAACGACTCACTGGACCGTTTAGACACAGCTTGCAAACACATCTGCCAACATCATCGGACTGGACATGCACCGAATGGACCGTACATACTAACAACCACATCCCAGAGAGGGATACGTACACATGTAGACCGTGACCACGCAACACAGAGACCATACGACATCCCCTGTGGAGTAAGGATGTTAGCCATGGTCCCCCTGGTGTCCCAGGCAGGAAGGCAGCTCACCATGTGCAGGCTTCGGCAGTCCACCAGGGCAGTGAGCTGATGCAGGCCGATCTCTGTGGTGTTCAGCACCCCCTGGATCTGTTCTAGATTCCCCTGCAAGACACAAACACACAAACACTTTAAAAACAGGGCCAGGTCTACATTTAACACAGCAAATTAGGCCAGACCACTGTCTCAGTGAGCGTGTGTGTGTGTGTGTGTGTGAGTGTATGAGAGAGATACTGGCAGTACTTAATTTTTCGTGTCCTACTTAAACTAGTAAAGAAGGTTGGTATGACGTCAACAAAAGTAGAGAGTCGGCGAAACTTTGAGAAATCTCCCAAACCAGAAGAGAGTCAGCAACCCTGACGCCTCGCGCAGACAGACTCCAGGATTTTAATGGTGTGCACCACATCCCATTGAAATGAAGGTACTTCCTCCCAAACCTCAAATTTAGGCTATACTGCAGTCTGTCTGCACGAGGTGTAATAACAAACCACGTCCGGATTCTCCTATGGGCTGTAACGGCCGGCAGAGAACAGCGTCTGTCCAGAGGTCCATTTGAAATGACTAATTGGGACATGAGGGCTGATGAGTGTTGATGGAGTTCTACGTCTCTGGTAGCCCAACAGAACGTGAAATGTTCCTGTGAAATTGTGTCCAATTGTTTAGTAGCTACTATCTTGTCTCATCGCTACAACTCCCGTACGGGCTCGGGAGAGACGAAGGTTGAAAGCCATGCGTCCTCCGATATACAACCCAACCTAGCCGCACTGCTTCTTAACACAGCGCCATCCAACCCGGAAGCCAGCCGCACCAATGTGTCGGAGGAAACACCGTGCACCTGGCAACCTTGGCTAGCGCGCACTGCGCCCGGCCCACCACAGGAGTCGCTGGTGCGCGATGAGGCAAGGACATCCCTACCGACCAAGCCCTCCCTAACCCGGACGACGCTAGGCCAATTGTGCGTCGCCCCATGGACCTCCCGGTCGCGGCCGGTTACGACAGAGCCTGGGCGTGAACCCAGAGTCTCTGATGGCACAGCTGGCGCTGCAGTACAGCGCCCTTAACCACCCGGGAGGCCCCAGCATTTTCTCTCTTCACTGTCCCACTGAAGTATGCTCTGTGCACACAGTGGAAAGAGTAGCGCTGGACAATACAACACAGGGCTGTACAGAGGAAGCCAGTGAAAGTAACAGGAGCATAACGCAAAGGTGACGTGGCAGCAGACTTTTGTGGCCAGGTGCACTCGTCTCCTCTCTCTCTGCCTCTTGGTCGTTTGGTTCCATTCAGTGGACCGTGCAACCCGTAGAATTGCTACAATAGTACAGCCGGTGTCCAGACCATGGGGAAGGTGTGTTTAGTATCAGTACTCTGGCAGGTGGCGTTCACAGCAGGAAGTAAAGTGACAGATGTCAGGACCCTCACCTTAGTTTGGGGGTACTCTCTGGTGGCCGAGCGGAGCAGCTCAGACACGTCGTCCTGCATCTCCACTAAGGCTTTGTGGCTCCCAGACAACTTCTACAACACAAGAGGGGAAACACGACCGCCTGTATCAGACATGGCACTGAGTACTGCGCTACTTGTTCAATGTCTTCGTGACAAACCTCCTGACCCTAACACAGAATATATATATATATATTTTAAACCATGCTAGCGAACTCTAGTCCTTTCTGATGGTCAAATATGTCCCTTTACACTCAACCCAATGTCAGCACATTGACACCTGGTACCTGTGAGATATATTACATATATATCAACCCTTTTTCTTAACAGATGTTGCTGTGATAGCTAGCCTGGGCTTGTGCTGCACTGAGAAGAGGGGGGAAAAATACTACAGTCCATTAAAAGCAAGTCACGGATAGGGTGTTATGGTAGGGTCTTCAAATCACATTAATACACTGGCAATGGCCTTAGTGGCCGTTTCACAGTTCTACATTTACACCTAGGGGGAAAAACTGACATTTGGCCTAAAAGATGAAAGGCACAGAGAGTGTGCACTCTGTTCTGTCTTACCCAGCAAGACCACTCCTCTCTAGGTGGACTGGTAGAGTGTACGTCACAATGTGCTTTTTGTGACCCAAAAACAGTCTTGCAGCCTTGACCCGTATTCTTTGAACAAAAAGCTTTTCTGGGAGATATGTTTTGTCAGTAAACATCTACTGTACATCAATGTTTTGCGACACCTTAATTAGTCAATTAAAAGCTACAAAGTCTAAGTGAAAAGACGATATTGTCCCTCTGAAGTAGCTGTGGTTGACTAGTCTTACTCCTCTTAATAAGACTCAGGTTCTTGCCAGCAGGCAGAACCCGCTGGGTTAAAGCTGCTGCTTTTAAGGCCGAGGCGTTGGTGTGAAATGTTCATCTGAGACGGCAGTCCACAGATGAATCTATAAAGGCCGCATATGATCATCATCGCCCTTCCTTTCGTCCAATGGGATCATCTCATTCACACGCAGAGGTCATTCGGCGGTCATAGATGAGAGAAGATATGTGCATACTTTATACAGTATGCAAGGTAGCGAGACGCTTTAGCTAGATGAGAGGAATCTCACTGTTCAGCCTCAACAGATCAGATAAATTATAACCCGCATCAAAGTTACACAAAGTTACACGTACACTGATTCACGCATATACTGTACACTGAAAAATATATGAATACAAACATGTTAGAACACATCCCTGCTGCCTGTGAGGCCTATATCAAAGCGCTTTGCTAAAATATGATGGCCAGTAAAAGTCTGTTTGAAGTAGCCTACCTGTTGGAATGGGTTGGTTTGGCCCACACTGCATGTCATGTAGTACTGCAAAATGTCTGTGGAAACACACACACAACAGGCCTGGATCAGATGATGTGAGCAGTACCGCAGACAACCTCAGTCTAGTTAGTTCTAGCAGTGTCACTGTACTACTAGAAGGTGAATTGCATTACCACATTCTCACAGAGGACATCATGTTTTCTCCAACCATTTCCACTGTGAAAGCAGGTCCTCTCATTCACCACCATGGTGACTTACTGGATGGTATTTCTATTCCGACCTTGATATCCCATAGCCTTTATATGCCACTGCCTGAAGCAGTGCCCAGCCTACTAAATGTCAGCTGGGAACTCCATAACCTACAGTGATGTGGTATCATCTCAGGTCAGCTTCCCCAGAGACAGAGAGAGACAGACTAAGGATATTTTTGGGGTTGCTTTTCTGAAGAGGGTGAATAATGATCTTTGGGAGGGCCTGCAGAGTAATCAATGGCTGCCGATTAGCTGGGGGCTTGTGAGGAGTGGAGACTGGGGGCTTGTGAGGAGGAGAGACTGGGGTTGCGTCTCTAATTGGCACCCTACCTTACACCCTGGTCAATAGTAGTGCGTTATATAGGGAATAGGGTGCCATTTGGGACAGAACCTGGGTCGATGGGGACAGTTCAGAGCTCCGTAAATAATGCTAATGGGTTAGCTAGCAGCACGGTCAGGCACACTGTACCAGTAGGATTAACAGTATCCTGCTTTAGGGAACTCAATCTGGGACGGTGTGAGAAGGAGACATGTATTCTCACCCACACTGTGTGGGCCACACACTCATGCAATTTAATAAATAATGATATTTGGGAGTTCGTGACTCAAACATAGCGCAGGTTTGAATCAGAGTGGCTCTACTTCTGGTCCCCAGTATTAATCATAGAGAATATCACCAGCACCACCAACATAACACATGGCATCCTATTTCTGATGTGACACTGGTGTGTGACGTTCACTGATTACCACACAGTCAAATGGGTTCCGGATATACCGCACCGCACCCACGCACAGACACACACAGAGTGGTAGAAAGAAGAGCAAGTCTGCTCTGGTTATGGATGGGCCAGTTCACATCTGCTGTAGCTCCTCTAAACTGAGCTCCCTCCCTGTGAGTCTCATAAACAGTGGAATTATGGCACTGACAAGGGAAATTAACTGCTCATTCAATGATATCCTTGGATGGCCATATACAACAGGCTGAATAGAAGACCTCTCATTTACTGCTTGTAATCGTGTTTAAAGCAGCCAGTCAGAGACGACAGACTCATAACTTATCTTTGTGGAAGATTCAATAATTCGGTTCAGGATTTTACTACCACAATGGCAGAGTGATGTAAAAGAGAAACAATGGCCGAAACATTAAGCAGAAAGCGGGAGAATAGAACGTTTTTTCTGTTGGGGCTAGGACAGGGCTGTAAAGATAGACATATTACAGCCAGCGAGGAACAACAGATAAGATGAAGAATGGAACCAGAGCTGTTGAAATGATTCCCAGAGACCTCAGTGCTGCAGAGTGAGGTACAGTGGGGAGAAAAAGTATTTGATACAATGCCGATTTTGCAGTTTTTCCTACTTACAAAGCATGTACAGGTCTGTAATTTTTATCATAGTTACACTTCAACTGTGAGAGACGGAATCTAAAACAAAAATCCAGAAAATCACATTGTACGATTTTTAAGTAATTAATTTTCATTTTATTGCATGACATAAGTATTTGATCACCTACCAACCAGTAAGAATTCCGGCTCTCACAGACCTGTGAGTTTTTCTTTAAGAAGCCCTCCTGTTCTCCACTCATTACCTGTATTAACTGCACCTGTTTGAACTCGTTACCTGTATAAAAGCCACCTGTCCACACACTCAAACAGACTCCAACCTCTCCACAATGGCCAAGACCAGAGAGCTGTGTAAGGACATTAGGGATAAAATTGTAGACCTGCACAAGGCTGGGATGGGCTACAGGACAATAGGCAAGAAGCTTGGTGAGAAGGCAACAACTGTTGGCGCAATTATTAGAAAATGGAACAAGTTAAAAATGACGGTCAATCACCCTCGGTCTGGGGCTCCATGCAAGATCTCACCTTGTGGGGCATCAATGATCATAAGGAAGGTGAGGGATCAGCCCAGAACTACACGGCAGGACCTGGTCAATAACCTGAAGAGAGCTTGGGACCACAGTCTCAAAGAAAACCATTAGTAACACACTATGCCGTCATGGATTAAAATCCTGCAGCTCACGCAATGTCCCCCTGCTCAAGCCAGCGCATGTCCAGGCCCATCTGAAGTTTGCCAATGACCATCTGGATGATCCAGAGGAGGAACGGGAGAAGGTCATGTGGTCTGATGAGACAAAAATATAGCTTTTTGGTCTAAACTCCACTCACCGTGTTTGGAGGAAGAAGAAGGATGAGTACAACCCCAAGAACACTGTATTGAGGGGAGGATGGATGGGGCCATGTATCGCGAGTTCTTGGCCAACAACCTCCTTCCCTCAGTAAGAGCATTGAAGATGGGTTGTGGCTGGGTCTTCCAGCATGACAACGACCCGAAACACACAGCCAGAGCAACTAAGGAGTGGCTCCATAAGAAGCATCTCAAGGTCCTGGAGTGGCCTAGCCAGTCTCTAGACCTGAACCCAATAGAAAATCTTTGGAGGGAGCTGAAAGTCCGTATTGCCCAGCGACAGCCCTTGAAACCTGAAGGATCTGGAGAAGGTCTGTATGGGGGAGTGGGCCAAAATCCCTGCTGCAGTGTGTGCAAACCTGGTCAAGAACTACAGGAAACGTATGATCTCTGTAATTGCAAACAAAGGTTTCTGTACCAAATATTAAGTTCTGCTTTTCTGATGTATCAAATACTTATGTCATGCAATAAAATGCTAATTAAAAATCATACAATGTGATTTTATGGATTTTTGTTTTAGATTCCGTCTCTCACAGTTGAAGTGTACATATGATAAAAAATTACAGACCTCTACATGCTTTGTAAGTAGGAAAACCTGCAAAATCGGCAGTGTATCAAATACTTGTTCTCCCCACTGTACAGCCTGTAGTGTTCGTTTACCAGGGCAAAATAAACACGAAATCGTGTGCAGCAGTAAAACCAATGGCTTGTCCAGGGCGGCCACTTCTCCTGATGCCGAGTGACAGGTATGAAATAAGGATAGAACGGAACAAAGGTAATGAAAAGGGTGACCTTTTCAAAGGCTGCCTTTTGCAGATTGAGAACAACAACCTTAGGGGTGGAAGGCAAGGTCATTCTTAGGGGTCACAAACATGTACTGGACACCATGTTGAAGAAAAAGAGACTCTCGCAGAGTCATATCACCAATAGCGTACCAATTTAAAATCAAGTCTTGCAATGCCACAATTGTTCAGCTCGCTTTGAAGTCTAAAACCACCTTACATTCGTTTGCAATAATTTCCAGTTCTGCTTTTAAGCACACAGGCATGTTAACACGCAGGAAAAACAGAACACAGTAACACCCCTGAATGCCCGAGTCCAGCCTCAAGGCAGTGGGTGAAGATACTGTACTGAACAGAGATGAGGTGATGCACATACAGTTGAAGTCAGAAGTTTACATACACCTTAGCCAAATACATTTAAACTCAGTTTGACAATTCCTGACATTTAATCCTCGTAAAAATTCCCTGTCTTAGGTCAGTTAGGATCACCACTTTATTTTAAGAATGTGAAATATCAGAATAATAGTAGAGAGAATGATTTATTTCAGCTTTTATTTCTTTCATCACATTCCCAGTGGGTCAGAAGTTTACATACACTCAATTAGTGTTTGGTAGCATTGCCTTTAAATTGTTTAACTTGGGACAAACTTTTCAGGTAGCCTTCCACAAGCTTCCCACAATAAGTTGGGTGAATTTTGGCCCATTCCTCCTGACGGAGCTGGTGTAACTGAGTCAGGTTTTGTCGGGCTTTGTGACGGCCACTCTAATAGCTTGACTTTGTTGTCCTTAAGCCATTTTGAAAGTATGCTTGGGGTCATTGTCCATTTGGAAGACCCATTTGCAACCAAGCTTTAACATCCTGACTGATGTCTTGAGATATGCTTCAATATATCCACATAATTCTCCTCCCTCATGATGCCATCTATTTTGTGAAGTGCACCAGACTCTCCTGTAGGAAAGCACCCCCACAACATGATGCTGCCACCCCCTGTGCTTCACAGTTGGGATGGTGTTCTTCGGCTTGCAAGCCTCCCCATTATGGCCAAACAGTTCTATTTTTGTTTCATCAGACCAGAGGACATTTCTCCAAAAAGTACGATCTCTGTCCCCATGTGCAGTTGCAAACCGTAGTCTGGCTTTTTCATGGCGGTTTTGGAGCAGTGGCTTCTTCCTTGCTGAGCGGCCTTTTAAGGTTATGTCGATATAGGACTCGTTTTTACTGTGGATATATATATACTTTTTTACCTGTTTCCTCCAGCATCTTCACAAGGTCCTTTGCTGTTGTTCTGGGATTGATTTGCACTTTTCGCTCCAAAGTAGATTCATGTCTAGGAGACAGAACGCGTCTCCTTCCTGAGCAGTATGACGGCTGTGTGGTCCCATGGTGTTTAGACTTGCATAATATTGTTTGTACAGATGAACGTGGTACCTTCAGGCGTTTGGAAATTACTCACAAGGAAGAACCAGACTTGTGGAGGTCTACAATTTTTTTTCTGAGGTCTTGGCTGATTTCTCTGGATTTCCCATGATGTCAAGCAAAGAGGCACTGAGTTTGAAGGTAGGCCTTGAAATACATCCACAGGTACACCTCCAATTGACTCAAATGATGTCAATTAGCCTATCAGAAGCTTCTAAAGCCATGACAACCTTTTCTGCAATTTTCCAAGCTGTTTAAAGGCACAGTCAACTTACTATATGCAAACATCTGACCCACTGGAATTGCGATACAGTGAATTATAAGTGAAATAATCTGTCTGTAAACAATTGTTGGAAAAATGACTTGTGTCATGCACAAAGTAGATGTCCTAACCGACTTGCCAAAACTATATTCTGTTAACAAGAAATTTGTGGAGTGGTTGAAAATCGAGTTTTAATGACTCCCGACCTAAGTGTATGTAAACTCCTCGACTTCAATTGTAGGTCTTAACAACAGTTCCACTAGCCAGGATCTACAGTTAATGTAGGCTTTCCTTACTGGAGCACCTCCTCTAGTATTCCTAAGGAGAGTAGACAGAGAGGCATTCACAATGACAGGGTAGAGAGCTCTATTCTCTCCAGCAATGACTTGACAATGGAGAGGGAAAGCTGGAGTGGTGATTTAGAAAAAGGATGACACTAACTGGGCACTATTGATGGGGGAAAAATATTGTTAAATCGATAGTTACATATTGTGTTATTTTTGACGATATATCGTATCGTTTTGACAATATTGCAATAATAGTATTTTTTACTTTATAGCTTATTTTGTGAAATATGGAGCCAATTTGTTTTCAGCACTTTTATTTCCATGACTGATCAAAACTTGTTTTCTCGTGGCTCCTTTGTGAGAATCGGAAGGCACCTAAGTATCGTGATTATATCGTCCCTGGCAATTCCCAGACCTACTGGTGACTGTGTCAAATGATGCAGTACTTTCAACTGTAGTAGGAACACCCACCCACCCACCCACTTGGCCTGCTTCACCATAACATCTCTCCTCACCCCCCTCCTCCACTGGTCTTATCTCAGTCACACACCCACCCATCCACTCTGCCTGCTTCACCATAACATCTCTCCTCACCCCCCTCCTCCACTGGTCTTATCTCAGTCACACACACCCACCCACCCACCCACCCACTCTGCCTGCTTCACCATAACATCTCTCCTCACCCCCCTCCTCCACTGGTCTTATCTCAGTCACACACCCACCCACCCACTCTGCCTGCTTCACCATAACATCTCTCCTCACCCCCCTCCTCCACTGGTCTTATCTCAGTCACACACACTACTTCACACACCCCTGGCTCCATCTCTCTCCTCATCATGGGACCAGTTTGGCCAATTACGCCACAGGTCGCATTAGACACTTAAAATTCAGCGCAGCCCGTCACCCCTGGCTTGTCTGCCCGGCCACAGATGCTCTGGGGGTAATTTATTGAATCCTATTACAGGTTTGAGGAGGTAGCTCATGCACCCCAGCCCAGGTCCATAAATCTGAAAGCAATACATTTCACCACTGGCCAGAGAAAAGAAAAAGGTTTATCTCTCTCCCCAGGGTGGGATGGGGAATTGATTGAGCATCAAAGTGATTGGGCTTGTCTGGCAAATATTAAAGCGCTTTTGGCATTTGTGTCATTGCTCTGTCATTATTTCTGCATCATATCCCAGCATGCATGCTACTGAAGAGAATTAATCCAATCATTTGTCAGAGCTATCAAAGCCACACTTTATTGGTGTTATGCATTTCCCCCTACAACGATTTTCAACAACTGTTGTAGTGTTCTGTCAAGTTGAAGAGAGAACGCAATTCATAGTCAGCAGACGGTTCTCCTCCAAAACAAACAGGATATGAAAGCTTACGTGACTGAGAAATCAAACAAAAACCTGCCTTTCGGCGTTCTTGCACAAAACAACTTAAAAGTAGAGTTAGATGTGAATCTCACAGAGAGCAGTGTCTGGATTTCACTTTATGATCGATCTCTCAATAAACGTGACAAATCGAAGACCCTGACGATTCCTCTTAATGAATCTTCACCTTTATTGAGCACTCCATACTGTTCGGTCATTTGGGTGACGAACATGTCTGGAGCAACGCAGAAGTCACTGGAGGTCTGCAGAGAGGGAGTAAAACACAGTCACACGCTGGGAAAAAACAAACAGTCAGAAAGCATAACAGGACATTTCCCAACAACACAGTAGTTAGAATAATGAGAATGTTTAGTCTGCAGGATAATCAGTCTCACTAGAGCATTCCATCAGGAGATAATAAAGATCACATGCATCATCGTGTCACGGAAGGAAGACGAGGCGGGGGGGGGGGGGTCATCTCTGAATCATACGCAGGGGAGGGAATTATCCATTTGAAATGGTGTGGGAGGGGGATTTGCATAAAGGCAGATCCCACTGGGTCCTAAATATTTGATAAAGGCATGCTGCGCACAATGAACGGCACACTGTACCAGCTATAAATTGTAGTAGCTAGTCTGCCTTGCAATTGTCCCTAGATAAACTTGGCAAGTGTTAACAACCCTAACTTCATGAATCATACTGATAATAGTACCTCATGCCAAACATTCTATTTTGTTCAGTGTCAGCTGGCCCACTGCAGTGATTCAGGTACAAGGTTGTACAGGTTCTAACTCCCACACTACTGGGACTGAGCTCTGGGTTCCAAGCCTCAACATAGAGATATAGAGCCATGTTCCCATGGAGACACTCACGGCAGAAACAGCCAACTCCAGACCCAGGGAGGCCCAGCTAATAACCAGAGCCAGGATGCCTAGAAGACACACTCTGCGGAAGGAGAGAGAGAGAGCGAGGACAGAGGTTAGAACAGGACTGCCACCCAGAAGAAATATCAGCCCGCACAGAGACGCACGAGATTGAACTTCACTCAAGTTTACTATAGATTCACCCTGTTAGTTTACACTAGCAACGTTTCCCTCTACTGTGGGAATTGTGATCGAATCAACAAAATTTGTCCCTTTCAAAGCAACATACCGGGGGAAAAAAACATGAGATATTGTTATAGGCAGAGCGCATCGGAGGAGGATTCTATTGCATTGACAGGCACGAGTGACCGCGAGTAGATGCACTTGTTTTGAGATCAAAGTGAAGAACCGCATGTATCTGCGTGCACATTTTAGGGCTGACCCCATTTGGTAGACTGGTTGATTGTCCATCACTAAGAAGTGCTACTGAAATTGTATATGGTTATATTACATAACAACAAAGGTGCAACACTAATAAAAATAATATTAGTTTATAACAAATGTTCTTTCTCCTGAGTTGGATAGAGGTCGCTGTCCGTGGTTCTGAAATATCAGTACGCTATTGAATTGGTGCTTTTCCTAAACCATGTTGCTATGTGCATAATAGCAAAGTAAAGCAACATATGTGGGAGGCAGCAGCAGAGTTTGGAGACGAGAAAACAGCCCTTGCCTTAATTGTCTAAGAAAAGTGAGGAGAGAGGAAACGCCATCTTAATTAGGTCTGTAATCAATAGCCCTAAATGTTATACGTGATTGGCTTTATAAATCATCCATATATATCTACAGAAATAAGACAGATACTGCTTCTGTTGCCTGTTTGAGTGTTTGCATAATAGCCTACTGATTCCGTGAGCACCAAGCCTCACGCAACCACAACAAGTCGGATAAACAATTTCACAAATTGGGCTGTTTTTAATCTACGCTATGCTGTAATAAAGTCTTTACATATTTTTTTTGTTAGAACAGCCTCTGGTATTATTATTATCATCATTTATTTAGTGTTTACACGGTTCCAAATTGTCCGAAAAATTATATTTACAATAATAATAATGAAAAAATAATAACCCTCCTTTTTCTTGATCTCATTGTTATTATTACTAGTATGATCATCATTATAATAATAGGTAATGTCATTATCATTAGTAGGCTTAGTATGGCGCTATTGTATAACCACCATCGAGCTGTTGGCCTAAGAGCGCCTCCTGTTTGGTCTTAATACCGTAACTCATTGAGGACTAGATTTCAATAGTTATATAGGCTACAGCAGTGTATCAATCATTCAGCTGTTCATGTCATCATATAGCATACGAGTCATTAATGATTTGAAATGCAAATCAAGCATTTTAGTTCAATAAAATAAGGCACTCGGTGCTTGCTCCTTACCTTCTTTTTCTTGATCTCCAGTATTTTCCACAACTACTGAAATTTATTCCACACGATTGACTTCCCCTTTACCTCCTGAGCAACCAGTCAACATTCCGGTTTCAAGTTTACTTGTCACGTCCTCTGCATCCCTTTTGCTGCCATGTGTTACGGTGTTCAGAGTTTGTTATAACTAATTGATTGAAGTAATTATGATATGCTATAGGTCAGGCCTTATTGGTCATGTGCATGTGATGCATACATGCGTCACATTAAGAGCAAGGGTCAAGAGAATAGGGAATGTTTTTCCTAAACAAATGAGGGATTTAGGTAAGAGAACTTTTTATTTTGTAAAGTGGCTTCAACACAATACAACAACAATGCCAGTCACCTCCTTGTCTGAAGGACAAGTGGCTAAACAGGTTAATGTCAAGCCCTGCATGTTTTCAAAAGTCTCATGGGATGTAGGCCTGTATCATAGAACATATGATATATTATTTCCATGCTAAAATGTTATGGGATGCATTTTCTCCATTGTTTTTTTTACAGTAGGCCACTCAGGTAGAACGACATTATGATCAAATGGCCACAGCAGCCCACTTGGCCACTGTTAAAACGAACAAAAAAAACTGGGTACAGCCTCAGATCACACACTGGAATTTTCATAACGTTCAAGTTTGCTCTCAGCAGACAAACATGTTCTCAATGCCGCAAAAAAATGGAGGGAACATGGCCTTGGACTGGGAGTTGCTTAGCCTTAACACCAAACGATGGCTATTACACATTATGACTGATCTAAATAACATGCTGGAGGGTTTAATGTTGAGCTATGAAAAGGGAGACCTTGATTTCAACCCTAAACACCCACAGGGATAATGTTTCCCTCATCTCACAAGGAGAGTTAGGGTTAATTATGTTAGAGGAAGTACCCCTTCATTGGTCTCTGGGCAGGGCTTGAGGATGACCTGGGTCTGATTCACTGAGGATGCGTGAGATGAAAGGACATAGGAGGCATAGGAGAGCGGGACCTGGGGGAACCATAAAGCCCAACACTCTGGAACTGACCAACATGATAATGAGCCTCCCAAACTGACCCCGCTGTATCCACAGTCACAGATCATTAAATTAAATAGAAGGGGAGGGACTGAAGAGGACAGGCAGTGATGAGCCTGTGTCCTTGAAGCCTTAAAAAAAAGGATCTAACATACTTTCCTGCAGAGTGATCAAGAGTTGAGACAGAGGAATTTTCTGAGAGATTAGTTTTAATGCACGTGCCAAATGGACTGTGACTGGCTGACACTTTAGGAAGCGTGAATTCGTCTCACATAATCACAATGACAAGGCTGTTCAGCGTACAGTCAAAAGTAATTTGCAACGGGCGAACAAAGTGATACTTGAGATAAAACTTCTGACACGTTGGAGGCTTTCATTTTGTTTAAATAATCCAATAGCATGACAATTGCTATAAATATATGGCCCAGCAGAATATGGTCCCCCTCCCCACAGTTCTTTTTGGTTCACTCCCTCACATGGTAGGACTTACCCAATAAGTGTTCCCTTGGAGTTGCGAATGAGGCCAAACAGCACCAGCAGGCAGATGAGGATGTTGAAAAGCAGCAGGCCTAAGTAGCCCAGCCACCTGAAGTGGAAAACAACAATAACAACAGTCACGAACAACCACAAACACAACAGAACTATAGACGAACTGACTGAAGAAACCCCAACACCTGCTGACAAACGCAGCACAGTACAGCAAGAAGAAGTTATCTATGACCACTGTACAAATCACATTGGTACTGCTAAAGAAATCAAAAGGATACAAACATGGGGATGGCTTCAAACATACATCAAACAAGAAGGAGACGTGATCTGAAGACCACTCCCCCTGCGAGATGCTGAGGGAGGAAGTGTTTGAGATGTCGAGAGGAAGTAGCAGGGAGGGTCGGCTGCTGAATCAGACTGATTAAACTGTAAAGGCCTTTCCACTGTTGACTGCAGTCATCTCTGTTAACGACTTTCACATTCATACAGAGCCAACTTAATATCACTGACTGGCTGGCTGGACGGTCTCACCAGGAGACCAACTATCCAACTGTGAAATGTACTGAGGATATATAAACTATCTTACACTGCAGGGTTGTTAACACGAGTTACAGGAGGGAGGACTGTGTTGTGTGTTTCATCCAGTGTCTCCTCCCACTAAAATGGTTCATTTGAAGGGTTTCCCCAGAAAAATCTGAGGTCTCTTGTGGTTCATATTAGCCTTTTCTGAGTATCAACTGAGATGACTCTCTCTCTAAAGGGCCTAGCAGTGGAATTCTGCAGCACGACACCAGCATAAACATCAATCTACGAGGAATGACGTACTGTTCATGTAAACTGCTAATCCTCTAGTGCAGGATTCCTCTCAGAGTGGAAGCTGTGTAGTTCTGTTCACACTCCATTAAACCCATGTTGCTGTGAGCTCCTGTATGTAAATGAGGCAGCAGCAAAAGTAGCTAATAATAAAAACTCCCTAATACCCAACTTGAAATACAAGCAATGTATCATACAACATGACAGGAAAACAAACTCCAACTACATTCATCTACAATAGCCAAACGATGTACTAAAACAAACAGGCCTCGGTTCTGGTAATGGTTTTGGTGAACAATAGAAATTGTATGTCATGAGATGTCATATATTTAGTCTCCCAGTCTGCCCATCTCTCACCTGTACCAGTCGTAGAGCTCGATGTTGACGGCCAGCTCCTCCAGGGAGATGTCTCTGTTGCCCCAGAAGGGGATCTCCACCATCTGCCTCACCAGCTCGTCCAGCTGGCCCTGCAGCTTCTGGATGATAGACAGATAGTCTGTGTGCTTGGCGTACTGGCCCTCCAGCTGCCCCAGACTGCCATCCACCGTCTGCTTCAGGGAGCCCGTGCCGTCTGATACCTAGGTAGTAGGCACAGGGAGGGACACCCAAAGTCACAAACAACCCACTCCTTATGGGGATAGACAAAATCAATAGTGTTAATTATAATCGTATCTATTTGGGGTTAGCAGGGGAATCACTGCTCCTTATAGTGATCAACAGTATGATGACTTTGAATGGTGGGCCCAGCCCATGTTATGGCTGTGACAGTAGAGATTTTGCTGGGGTGTCATTGTTTCAATGGGAGTTCTGAGTATTACCAGTTTCTGCACTCCTGCCACCGTGCGGTTGGCGTGGCGCAGGGAGTACGTCAGCCTGTTCACGCCGTCACAGGTCTCGCCGTTCCCATAGAAACCAACAGCAATGCCGGCGCTGAAGGGAGACAAAGGGGAGGAGAGGAAGCGGTTAGGAGGAGGAAGAGGGGTCGGCACAGCACAGCAGACAGACAGACGGGGTAGGCGTGTGAACCCTGCATCAACCCTGCCAGGGATAGATGCTACTAAACAGGCAGCATTGAGCTACAGCAGAAAGCCTCCCTATACAGAGTCCATAGCAACCAAGAGGAATGGGTCAGCAATGCCCAGAACCCCACGCCAGAGCTAACAAAGGCTGCACTGACACAGGAGATCAACCCTTGCCCATTCATGGAGGCCGGAGATTATAGGGGGAGCCGCCCTGGCAATCACAAAGACATACTGCCTCCCAGCTAGTGCTAGACCAGTGGTTCCCAACCAGGAGTACCAGTAGCCCTCAGGGTACTTGGTCTATCCACAGGGGGTACTTGAGAAGACTCATGAGACCATAGGCCTACTGGTAAAATGCACATGAGGGGGTACTTCAGGGGTACTCCAGACAGAGAAAAATGCAGATGGTGGTACATTAACCAAAAAAGGTTGGGAACCACTGCGCTAGAGTGGTTCCCAAGTGGAATCAAATGCATTCGAGATGGCAACATACAACACTGAATGCGATTGAATTTTGCTCAACAGTGAAACCCAAGAAACTCAGTAGGAACTGAAGATCTGGTGAGAGAGGGACTGTTGCTCAATACATGTGGGGGGTAATCAATTGAATCAACAATGAGAATGATATCAGGGGGTAGCCTTGTCTAAGGAGGAGTTGTCACTACTTTGAACCTCTTTCCCCTTTGGGAAACAAATACCTCACCACCAGGGGTCACTACAGCATCTCTCTCTCTCTGTATTCAATTTGCTTATCGGCATGACGTAAAAATGTACATATTGCCAAAGCTTACTTTGGAGATTTACAATATTAACATAATTAAAATAATAAATATTCTCTCTCTAACTCCCTCCCATTGTGAGCAGTTCAATAGGCGTCACAATCACTGCCTCCCTGCTGACTGAGAGACTGCCGAGCCAGACAGCCAGCCCAAACAATAGCCTGATGACCATATGGTCACTCTCAGCTGAAGACATGCAAACTGGAGGAGCGTTCCATGTGTACAGCAGCTTGTTGAAGGACAGTCCATTAACAGTTCACACACACATCAGATGGAGGACAGGCTCCATGCAGAGTAACTAAAGTAAATAGGCCGATTACATGATGACATCATAAGGCAGTTGGAGGAACTGTACAAGCAAGATGGAAGGAGGCCCGAGGGCAGCGTATCAAAGGAGACGTTCTGGTCAAACAGACTGGCTTTTAACATTGTATTGCAGGATTTCAAAGCTTCACTGCCATTATCCTACAGTATGTATTTAAAGCAGGTACGTTCAGTTTTGGTTCTCAGACAGACGCCATCTAAGGCTATGGTTACATGGTTTCCTGCAGCCGTAGCAGAGTTCCCATCATTCCTGCAAGTCAATACATCTGCCAGGATGATCTGTATAGGGTGTGGGTCTGGGGTAAGGCCAAACAAAGGGTTCCTCTGGCATTGATAAACATCTAGCTTGTTCAACACTAATGGAGCCAAGACCAGGCCATTCCAGTAGTAACCAAAACTTTGAACATTTCAAAAGAGAAGTTTGAGTGTCATGCATGTAAGGCTGCAGCAATAACTAGGCTACATCAACAGAAACTAGGCTTACTCAACATAATGTCTCAGTTGAATTAGAGAATCTTCAAGGACAGATGAGGAGAATATCTCTGAACAAAGAGTCAAACTGAATTCTACGATGCAGCCACAGCAAGTGATATCACATTTTGATGCACCATCAATGACTTATGAAATTGCCATGGCAACCACTTTTGAGCAAAGTTAAAGCAGTACAATATGACAATTACCTCAGGGAGGGGAGGAAGAAGCAAAGTCAATCATTATAGACATAAGACAAGTTAAACTACTTCACAACAAACCTGGAGAAAAACATTCAATCATCCCCTGCGTAAAATCTATAGACAAAGTGTCGAAAGTGTTCCACAGGGATGCTGGCCCATGTTGATTCCAATGCTTCCCACAGTTGTGTCAAGTTGTGTCAAGAACAAACCGTTCTTGACACAAACCGGTGCACCTGGCACCAAGTACCATACCTGCTCAAAAGGCACTTAAATCTTTTGTCTTGCCAATTCACCTTCAATGGCACACATACACAATCCACGTCTCAATTGTCTTTAGGTTTAAAAATCGTCCTTTAACCTGTTGCCTCCCCTTCGTCTACACTGATTGAAGTGGATTTTATAAGTGACATCAATAAGGGATCATAGGCTGACCAGGTGAAAGCTATGTCATGGAAAGTGCAGGTGTTCTTAATGTTTTGTACCCTCAGTGTATATTGTGAAGACTAAGCTGATCTAGCCCTCCTACGCGGTCTAGACATCTTGTGAAAAAAAAAACGACTTCAACGAACCACCCTACCAGTAAGATACATAATAAATGTTCACCCCCCCCCCCCCCATAAAACCAAGCAGTGAATTTGAAGCTCAGGTCTTTACTGTTTATTTAATTTTTTAAAGCAGGTCTTAACTCTTCATGCCTGTGACATAACATCCCCAGTCCTTTACACAAGAGCATCTGATGTCAGAGGGGATTAAATCAAATGTCATGTTGACAAGGGAAACACCTCCTGTTAAAATGGGAGCCAGTCCACTCCTCTTCACCCTGCAGCCAATGAGTGGATGGGATTGGCCATTTCCTGAACTGCTGCTAGCTAGGGCAATCTCTTCCTCTCATACTCTGAGGGATGGAAAGGTGAGCTGGAACAAAGCACATCTCCCTCTGGGGACTGGTAAACTGGTGGAAACTTAGAACAGGAAACACAGCCAGAGATTAAATACACAACAACCCCACTAGTTTGTTGGTTTAGTGTTCTCTTCGACCACCCTGATAGTTTAGGAGTTTGTAATGTTTTCTAGACACATCCAGTTTGTGTCGTTCATATTAAACCCCTGTGCCGTTTCACAGAAATGTACAGAGCGTTGTTGTTCCTCTCACTGTAAGGTCAGTGATTCAGGACTGACAAAGCAGCAAGACAACGTCTTAAGTGCTTTATGTTTAGGTGTTCACAAAGAAAACGCCAGAAATGACATATCCGAGTTCCATCTCCCTGTCATCGACCAGCACAGTGAGTTTACAGCAGGCTGAAGACAAACCAGAAAGATGTTATCGCACACTTAATGTCAAGCCTAAAAACGGATTTACATGAAAGGCAGTTCTGCTTCCTAGGCTCTTGCCTGGGATTTCCATCATCTTTAATTATGCAAGCAGCAACAACTCCTTTAATCTCGACAACCTCAAGTTTCACAGCCAAAACGTAACAAAGTGACAGAAGATGGGCATGTGACTGCGAGGACTCCCTCAAATCATGAGCTTTGTGCAAGACTTCAGTAAAACAAAATTGCAGAGATTCTCTCAAGTTTCATGACAGTCGGACCATAAACTTACACTGCCTGTCTTTCACGTGGCATTAAACTGAATTTGATATTCCACATGCGGCATTTTTACTCATTGCTCTAATCCCCCACGCTCTCACCACACACACGACGATGACACACAGGGAGAGAGTAATTGTCATGCAGCCCACATGCTCATCAAGTCTCCATGCTTTTGTGAGCCGCTCTGCAGTGATTTCAGCTGAATCCAACAAGATGGCTCTGAGCTGATCCAACTCATGGGGAGTGAAAACAGGATTCAGCGAAGCCCAGAGTTAAAATGGATGTGACAAAAACAGGAAGATTCCACAATTGAGTCAGCAAAAAGCTCATGCTTGGATTTCACAAGTTCTCCCATATAAATGAACTCTTTATTGGGGATATGGAAGCGTTTCTCTCTTGGGCGTCATCCATTCGTAAGACATTACTCCGTTTTCAGTACGTGTGGGAGTTCTTTGCTCTGCTCTCAGGTTGTTCTTCCCTTTCTCATGACTCCTCTGAGACTGTATGCTAATACAAGTATCTGGCCTAACAGTCAAATCCCAGAGGATTACTTACATAGTATTATTATACATTTTTTATTTATTTATTTAACCTTTATTTAACTAGGCAACAAATTCTTATTTACTATGATGGCCTCTCATCTATACATGAGAGAATAGGCTTTGTTTTCAGACAGATACGGAGCGGAATTTTTTTTTAGGCTGTGTTCTCACACCTCCACAATGCTGAACATAAACTGCACAAAGCAGATGGTTGGATTCTTAAAAAAGGTGTCCATTTATTTGGGTGGATCCATGAAGAGCCGAGGCCTCTTTTTCCATGTGGTCTACAGGTGAACAGGAAAACATTGAAAAAGATAATGAGCAGAAGATATCGGCCCTTTTTAATGTCTATCTGTCTGTCCTTCCTTCTCCTGTCACTTGCCATGAGGCCATTTTGCTCTGCGTTTGTGGCTGCTTTCCCATTTCCGCTTTGATCATCTATGTACGAGCTACAGACAGTGACTGTCCACAGTTTGCGGTCTGTGTGTCCATCTGTCCGTCCCTAGATGAGCAGATCGACTTCCATTTCAGCACCTTGAGACTCCTGGCTGGGCCTCTGTGTAGACAATGATGCCATGACCTGAGAAGTACTAAACAAAGAGAGGAAACAGACTAAACTGTTTACTTGTTTGGGTGGCCTGGGGGCTGAACCCACAACACAAAGGTCATGTTTTCTAAATTACAGCTGAAGGAGCCGTTTCCTCATCCTCCCAAATCTTTATTGGCAGATTATTAAACACACAACAAAGTGCATGACAGTTAAGATTCTCTGTTACAAAACCATCCACTACTTGGTTACTGTTTATGATTAATGGCAGACCGGATTTGTTTTCTCCCCCTCCAAAAAGGCTTCCATGCACAGACTAGGGATGGGCATTTGAAATATTTTCACTATTCGAAAAAATGTGTTAAATATCGGATATCCGGATAGTCGAAATACATGTGTTTTTTGTAAAACTGTTTGCTGCTGCAGCAAACAGGGGGGGGGGGGGGGGGGGGGGGGTGGTCAGTGTGTGAGAGACCACGTTCCCCTTCCTTGTCTACAAGTACAACAACTCCTAGCCCAGAGTGGAACTCAGGACTAAGCTTATAATGTATGACATAACCTTGAGAGTTATGTCCCACCCCGCTGTGGGGTGGTGGAAGGGGTGGTGGTGGCATCAAACTATTTGATTGAACACTATCTTGGGCAAGGCTGGGCCATGCACAAGGCAACCTTTCCATCAGAACCATCTACCGATTACAGATACAGTCCAACGCGGGACAGGTGCTGCTATAACAGGCACAGTCATTGGCAGAGTACTAATCTCTCACGCTTCTCCTATGTAATGCCCTACAATGGAACATTAACGGCGAGCTTCAGATTAAAAAAGTCTAACTTCCGTCGTTTTCTATTCCTTTATGCATTGATTAGAAATGTCCCCACTCACCTACTAGGCTACATATCTAGCCTCTGACTGTAGTGCAGCTTTGATTGGCTCACAATAAACCAAATCCAACTTTATTTGTCACACGCGCTGAATACAACAAGTGTAGACTTTACCGTGAAATGCTTACTTACAAGCCCTTAACCAACAGTGCAGTTCAAGACGAAGAAAATATTTACCAAGTAGACTAAAATAAAAAGTAACAATAAGAATAACAAGGCTGTATACACCGGTACCAAGTCAGTGTGCAGGGGTACAGGCTAGGTTGAGGTAATCTGTACATGTAGGTGGGGGCGAAGTGACTATGCATAGATAACAAACAAACAGCGAGTAGCAGTGTACAAAAAGGGGGGGGGGGGGGGGTCAATGTAAATAGTCCGGTGGCAATTTTATGAATTGATCAGCAGTCTTATGGCTTGGGGGTAGAAGCTGTTAAGAAGCCTTTTGGTCCTAGACTTGGCGCTCTGGTACCGCTTGCCGTGCGGTAGCACAGAAAACAGTCTATGACTTGTGTGACTGGGGTCTTTGACAATTTTATGGGCTTTCCTCTGACACCGCCTATTATATAGGTCCTGGATGGCAGGAAGCTTGGCCCCAGTGATGTACTGGGCCATTCGCACTACCCTCTGTAGTGCCATACGGCCAGATGCCGAGCAGTTGCCATACCAGGCGGTGATGCAACCGCTCAGGATGCTCTCAATGGTGCAGCTGTAGAACCATTTGAGGATCTGCGGACCCATGCCAAATCTTTTCCGTCTCCTGAGGGGGAAAAGGTGTTGTCGTGCCCTCTTCACAACTGTCTTGGTATGTTTGGACCATGATAGTTCGTTGGTGATGTGGACACCAAGCAAACTTAATGATGGTGTTGGAGTTGTGTTTGTACACGCAGTCGTGGGTGAACAGGGAATACAGGAGGGGACTAAGTACACACTCCTGAGGGGCCCCAGTGTTAAGAATCAGCGTGGCAGACGTGTTGTGGCCTACTCTTACCACCTGGGTGCAGCCCGTTGCAGTTGCAGAGGGAGGTGTTTAGTCCCAGAGTCCTTAGCTTAGTGATGAGCTTCGTGGGCACTATGGTGTTGAATGCTGAGCTGTAGTCAATGAACAGAATTTTCACATAGGTGTTCCTTTTGTCCAGGTGAGAAAGGGCAGTGTGGAGTGCGATTGAGATTTTGTCATCTGTGGATCTGTTGGGGTGGTAGGCAAATTGGAGTGGGTCTAGGGTGTCCGGGAGGATGTTGTTGATGTGAGCCATGACCAGACTTTCAAAGCACTTCATGGCTACAGACGTGAGTGCCATGGGGCGGTAGTCATTTAGGCAGGTTACCTTCGTTTCCTTGCGCACAGGGACAATGGTTGTTTGCTTGAAACATGTAGGTATTACAGACTCAAGTCAGGGAGAGGTTGAAAATGTCAGTGACACTTGACAGTTAACCTGCCCATGCTTTGAGTACATGTCCTGGTAATCCATCTGGCCCAGCGGCTTTGTGAATGTTGACCTGTTTAAAGGTTTTGTTCACATCGCCTACCGATTTACACGTGTGAAATGTGTGAAGGCTACCAGTGTGTCTTTTTTAATATTAATGTGTCAAACAAAGTTTGTTGTTTTATTAAATGAAGAATGTCAAATGTCACGGTATTTACTTGTATGTAGTAATGTCACTTCATGGATCATTTTAGTTAATTCAGACAAAGCCTTTTCAATGTTAAAATAGGCCTACACATGTACACTCGCAATAATCATGTACACTCGCGATAATCAAATACTAATACTAACGTCCGTTCGATTAACCGGGCCCATCCCTAGCACAGACCACATGAATTACACAATAGCATTAAGCACAGAGAGTAGTCTTGTTCAATTCATGATAGTGTCGCTGCTTATTATGGGTTGTGCTCCTTCCCAATGGAGAGAGACCCTGTCATAGCCTGTGAAAGGAGGGTAGGGCGAAGAGAGTTTGATGAATCTCTTCTCTCTACAAGCATAGATGGGAGTCGATAAGACTCCCACAGCCGGGAAGAAATATTTTCAGCTGCCTGGGCCTGCAGAGACTTGCATCATGTGGATGGATTTGTTCTCACAGGAGGGGCAGGGCAGGAGAGGCGGGCAGAGAGACTCCAGAAGCTCACTGTTAAGACAGCGACAGGTGCAGATGGTCAATACTCACTGGGGTTCAGGGAGGACAGATATCCATCATTCAGATTCAGCCAGAGATGCAATTACAGTTCAGGGAGAGGTACCATCCTCCATCTGGGTCCCAGCGCCTTGAAAACAGAAGGCTGGGAAGTGCCTATCCCACAGACGGATGGAGGGAGACTGAGGTGAGAAGATGAAAAACCTTTCATCAGTCATAAATACTGGGCTGTGCCCCAGACACTACAGAGTGGCCATTCTGGCCAATAGCTTTGTCTTAAGAGATCACTCACAAAGGGGCTGCATAATTCTAGGTAGATTATTTTGACAGACAGCACTGTACATTCACTTATCTGTCACTGCCACTCAGAACATGACCCTTTGTGAGACCCAGGGATTCCAAAGCTTGTCTGTGTGACTGTGGTGGACTAGCCTGTTGATATTCCAGACAGCCGTGTAAATTATTGGTTGGGAGGGACTCCAGAAGGAAGGACTCAAAAACAGACAAGAGTTTGGTCTGGTTTCCCACTGTACTAGACACAGAGCTACTCTTTGATAGTGAAAGGGTATATCGTCCTTAGCATTTACCCCAATGTGATACTTTGCCATCCCATTGAAGTATACTGTACAAAAATATAAAAAGCAACATTTCAAAGATTTTACTGAGTTACAGTTCATAGAAGGAAAATGGTCAATTGAAATAAATAATCTATAGATTTCACATGACTGGGCAGGGGCGCAGTCATGGGAGCCATGCTCAGCCAATCAGAATGAGTTTTTCCCCACAAAAGGGCTTTATTACAGGCATAAATACAGCATGGTACTGACAAATTCTATAAAACGTTGTTGGAGGCGGCTTATGGTAGAGAAATTAACATTACATTCTCTGGCAACAGCTCTGTTGGACATTCCTGCAGTCAGCATGCCAATTGCACACTCCCTCAAAGCTTGAGACATCTGTGGCATTGTGTTGTGTGACGAAACTGCACATTTTAGAGTGGCCTTATATTGTCTCCAGCACAAGGTGCACCTGTGTAATGACCATGCTGTTTAAATCAGCTTCTTGATATGTTATGGCAAAGGTGAAATGCTCACTCACAGGGATGTACACAAATTTGTGCACAATATTTGAGAGAAATAATCTTTGTGTGTATGGAAAATATCTGGGATCTTGTATTTCTGTACACTTTACACGTTGCGTTTACATTTTGTCCAGTATAGTATGCCATCTAGTGTGATTAGTTCCGCAAGATTGACACTTTGCAGAATTCTTGGGGTAGCCTAATTCCTGAAAATACACCACAATATTATTGTCATTCAAAGGGTTCTAACGGAAAACCACCAGAGTCCTTGAGTATCCCTCTGCCTGCTCTGAGCCAGAGCCCTGCCTGCGCTGAGCCAGCCCCTCTGGGTCTTCTTCTGTGTCCTAAGTTGGCTTCTGAGATGATGTTGCCATGGAAACTACAGTGGGAGCTCATTTGTCACATGATTTCAGTTTGAATGTGAGAAATCCTTTGTTTTCCTAACTTTTTCGTTACTTTCCAATACATTGCTGGAGGACTTCCTGCAGAGACGAGGCCTCACGGTTATCACGTCTATCCCAGAGAATAGGGGCGTTGGCATGGTGTTTGGTAAGGAACCAACATTTCAGACAGAGACGCTGAAAACTGGCATGATTCTACAGCAATGCTGACTGCAGTGCAGCGCAGGAACTTGCATATACCAATGATAAAATTAAAGCCTAAATATGGCTGGCCATTAAACCAGTTGTGGTTCAGCCTAGAGCTGTTCAACAGCTGACTTACCTTGTTAACTTCTTCGATATAGGGGGCACTCTTAATTTTTGGATAAAAAAATGTTCCCGTTTAAAAACAAGATATTTTGTCACGAAAAGATGCTCGACTGTGCATATAATTGACAGCTTTGGAGAGAAAACACTGACGTTTCCAAAACGGCAAAGATATTATCTGTGAGTGCCACAGAACTGATGCTACAGGCAAAACCAAGATGAAATTTCAAACAGGAAGTGCCCCAGATTTTGAAGGCGCTGTGTTCCAATGTCTCCTTATATGGCTGTGAATGCGCCAGGAATGAGCTTACACTGTCGTTTCCCCAAGGTGTCTGCAGCATTGTGACGTATTTGTAGGCATATCATTGGAAGATTGACCATTTTACACTACATCTACCAGGTGCTCGCTTGGTATCCTCCGTCGCAATTATTGCGTAATCTCCAACTGCATGTATTTTTCCATTTGCTTCCGAGGAGAAACCCAACTGCCACGAATGATTTATCATCGAATAGATATGTGAAAAACACCTTGAGGATTGATTCTAAACAACGTTTGCCATGTTTCTAGTGAAGTGCATTTTCAGCAATTTTATATATTTCAATTATGGTGAATAAATCAGGAAAAGCTAAAACAAAGTCTAGATATACAGATGTAACCCAAATTATAGAAGAAATTGATAGAGAAAGCGAGACAGAGTTGCTTCAGGAAGCTGAATCTTTCAGCGAGGCAAGTTTTGACTCCCAGGCGGAAGACATGTTTCTGTACGGAGAGGATGCCATGCTGGACTGGTAAAACCTTATCATGCTAATGTCGTTGTTTGAAATTAATATAAAATATAATTTATGAGATTTTTTGTTGTTGAGATTATTTTATTTGCAATATATACAAATATCATCAGTAATGAAATGTGTAAGGTACACATTGGCTATACATTGTGTGTGTGTGTGTGATATTCTTTACATTTATTTTATAGAAACATGGAATGGAACAGCACTTCACCATAGTGATTATGTTCCCTGTACTCTATATAGTACATCTGTTTATTTTACGTGTTGATACAGGGCTCATACGTTAAAGTATTCTTACTGAAACAATTATTTTTCCCACTGTGGCAGCGATTCTGATTATGCGCCACCAATGTCTAGGTGTCCATCCCCCTCTGAAGCTTGTTCATCCAGCAGGACCCCTGCTGTCACTGGCTCCACACCTACCCTGCCATCTAGAGGTTTGAAGTCAGTGACAAAGAAGCGGAGGTGGGGAAGACAGAAACCCGCAGACAGAGGGCCGTTGACACTGTGTTGGAAGATGTGGAACCAATTCCAACAGATTTTAGACCAAAAAAGCAGCCAGGACCTCAACTAGACATGACTGCAAAGTACAGCCCCCTTCAACTTTTTCAACTGTTTTTCACCTCGTCAGTTGTTGATTCCCTGGTGGCGAACACCAATAAGTACGGGGCTAAGAAGCAGGCAGGAAAGAAAGAGGTATGGAAGACCATTTCCATGTCAGACCTTTTCTGCTTTCTTTCACTGGTCATTTACATGGGGCTGGTGAAGTTGAAAACTCTGAGGGACTACTGGAAAACATCAGCTCTCTATCAACTGCCTTTCCCCACCACTGTCATGTCTTCTAAAAGGTTTCTGACTATCTCACGGGCGCTTCACATCAGTGACCCAGAAGTTGATGGGGAGAATGACAAGAAGAGAGGCACCGCAAGGTTTGATAGGTTTGATTTTGCAGAGCCTCTCTACCCCAGCATCGTTGAGGCCTGCAAAACCTACTTTCAGCCTGCCCAGAACCTGTTCATCGATGAGAGGATGGTAGCCTCAAAGGCCAGAATCAGCATCAGACAGTACATGCGTAACAAACCAACCAAATGGGGTTACAAACTGTTTGTTTTGGAAGATTCTGGGTGTGCCAACACTTGTAATTTTTGTGTTTATGAGGGGATAAACAGTTTTGCTACCGGTAATGGACTGAGTTATGATTCCGTTATGGAGTTATTGGATTTTCAACTGCTGGGGAAGGGCTACAAACTGTTTGTGGACAACTTCTACACAAGCCCTACCTTGTTCACAGAGCTGAGGAAGCGGGAAGTGTGGGCTTGTGGCACCATTCAGACCAACAGAGAGGGCTTTCCAAAAACAAAGGTGAACAACATGCCTAAGCGGGCTGAGCGGGGTACCATGAGATGGATTCGTGAAGATGGGCTGCTCTTTGTAAAGTGGATGGATCCCAGAGAGGTGGTCATGTGCACAACTATCCACAAGTCCTCCAGTTGCGATCACGTCATCAGGCGTGTGAAGGATGGTAGCGGGGCATGGACCACAAAAAATGTCCCCGTTCCAGCTGCTGTGAAGGACTACAACAAGGGCATGGGAGGTAGGATATGATACTACAATGTTCTCCACAAGACCATGAAATGGTACAAGACATTTTTCTATAATTTCATTGACATTGCTGTGGTGAATTCCTTCATCCTGCAGAAGGAAATGGTCAAGAGCTGTGGACAGCCCCCCATCTCACAGCTAGCCATCAGGGAGCTGCTCATCCAGGAGCTTGCTTGCTACAGCAAGTCCACTGTAGCACCTTCTGTCCCCTCTACCTCTGTCCCTTCTGCTCCAACCAGTGGTGTTCACCTGACCAGATTCATCTCTGCAGGCATGAATGTGCCTCAGGGCAAAAAGGGCACAGTAGGGAGATGCCGTTGTTCCTTTGAAACAGGAAATGCCCCATCACCTGCACCACCTGTTCAGTAAGCCTCTGCTTTACACCAAAAATAGACTGCTATGGGCCATGGCAGGGCCATAGTTACTCTTGTTATTTTTATTTATAAATATATATATATATATTTTTTAATATATATTTTTGGGGTGTGTGTGTTAGAATAGCATTTATGTATTTTGTATATAGTTCTTTCTTCAAATTGAATCACTGTACCAATTTGGCCACTTGGGTACATTTGTGTGGGACACCTGGGTGACTTCATGCTCAATGTCATGTAGCTCACTCATTTTTGACGTTTTTTTTCTTCTACCAGATCTATTGGTGTTAAATTCCCCTACATTCAATTAACATTTCCACAAACTTCAGATGTTTCCATTCAAATGATACCAAGAATATGCATATCCTTGCCTCTGGGGCTGAGCTACAGGCAGTTAGATTAGGGTATGTCTTCAGGAGGAAATTGAGAACAAGGAATGCAGCCGTAACAGGTTAACTTGGGTCAAACGTTTCAGGTAGCCTTCCACAAGCTTCTCACTATAAGTTGGGTGAATTTTGGCCCATTTCTCCTGACAGAGTTGGTGTAACTGAGTCAGGTTTGTAGGGCTCCTTGCACCACAAGATTTTTCAGTTGTGCCCAAAAATGTTCTATTGGATTGGGGTCAGGGCTGTGTGATGGCCACTCCAATACCTTGACTTTGTTGTCCTTAAGCCATTTTGCCACAACTTTGGAAGTATGCTTGGGGTCATTGTCCATTTGGAAGACCCATTTGCGACCAAGCTTTAACTTCCTGACTGATGTCTTGAGATGTTGCTTCAATATATCCACATCATTTTCCTGAAGTGCACCAGTCCCTCCTGCAGAAAAGCACCCCCAAAACATGATGCTGCCACCCTGCCCTGCTTCATGGTCGGGATGGTGTTCTTCGGCTTGCAAGCATCCCCCTTTTTCCTCCAAACATAACGATGGTCATTATGGCCAAACAGTTGTATTTTTGTTTCATCAGACCAAAAGACATTTCTCCAAAAAGTACGATCTTTGCCTCCATGTGCAGTTGCAAACCGTAGTCTGGCTCTTTTAAAATTTTAATTTTATTTTTTAAATGGGGGCTTTGGGGCAGTTGCATCTTCCTTGCTAAGTGGCCTTTCAGGTTATGTCGATATAGGACTCGTTTTACTGTGGATATATACTTTTGTACCTGTTTCCTCCAGCATCTTCACAAGGTCCTTTGCTACTGGGATTGATTTGCACTTTTTGCACCAAAGGACGTTCATCTCTAGGAGACAGAACGCGTCTCCTTCCTTAGCGGTGTGACGGCTGCGTGGTCCCATGGTGTTTATACTGGCATACTATTGTTTGTACAGATTAATGTGGTACCTTCAGGTGTTTGGAAATTGCTCCCAAGGATGAACCAGACTCGTCTACAATTTGAAGTCTTGGCTGATTTCTTTGGATTTTTCCATGATGTCAAGCAAAGAGGCACTGAGTTTGAAGGTAGGCCTTGAAATACATCCACAGGTACACCTCCAATTGACTCAAATGATGTCAATTAGCCTATCAGAAGCTTCTAAAGCCATGAAACCTTTTCTGGAATTTTTTAAGCTATTTAAAAAAGGCACAGTCAACTTCGTGTATGTAAACTTCTGACCCACTGGAATTGTGATACAGTGAATTATAAGTGAAATAATCTGTCTGTAAACAGTTGTTGGAAAAATTACTTGTGTCATGCACAAAGTAGCTGTCATAACAGACTTGCGAAATCTATAGTTTGTTAACAAGAAATTTGTGTAGTGGTTGAAAAATAAGTTAATGACCTAAGTGTGTGTCAACTTCCAACTTCAACTGTAAGTAGTTAGATAACCTAGACTAAGAAAGGAAAGCTAACAGCCTAGATACAAAAAAGTAGCTGTGATTGAGGATTATTTAATTTGAGGCAGACTGCAGAAAGTATCTAGTAGAGGGATTTTTAACTTTTAACCCTGTGCACCTCTCATTCTCTGCTTGAGTAGATGCTAGATTGTTTTAAAAATGTGAACACCAGATGGGAAGGGGTTAACACTAAGCAGCACGCGCCCAAGTAGCCTACCCTCCAATTGAGAGCTTCAATGAAGTAAGCAGAAGATTAGTTCTAAAAATACCACCATCTCACCACAGTAGTTAGACACTAAACCAGCAGCAGCAGCTTTCAGATGCTACAAGATACCAAACTACATCCCTTCCACTGCAGAGAAATTGTTTGCCTACACAAAAACAGAATCATTTCTCAAAGGGATTAAATTTAAGGGTCAGTGTTTAGAAGAATTGTGGGGGTCCTGTCTGTCATCCCCAGACTACAGCATTCAACCCATGGGTTTGTGAAGTCCAATGTCAAATGAAGATCTGCTCTTGCATCCTCAGTTCAGAAGGGGAGAGATATAAACAACAATAAAAGTGGCATCTGACAGTGTGTGTGTGTCAAATACCTCCTGTGTCGATTATGAGTTTGGAGACAGGTCACAGTTCTGCTCTCCTTAGAGCACAGCCTCCAGCAGAGTAAACTATCCATCAATTCTAGGGGTGTAACAGTTCACCAAACCCACGGTTCGGTACGTGTTGCGGTTTTGGAGTCACGTTTCAGTATGGTTTCGGTACAGTGGGAAAATTAAATGCTGTTCACAATGTTCAGCATTCACAATGTTCCTGGCATTGTCTGTTGTGACAGAACTGTTATGTTGGGCCTCTCAAGCTTCCACTCTGATGTTGCGTTTCGAACTATGTGAGAGGTGGGAATGTACCTGTTGGAGGGCCATTCAAGTGGATTTTTCCCAGTCCTATATACACTGCTCAAAAAAATTAAGGGAACACTTAAACAACACAATGTAACTCCAAGTCAATCACACTTCTGTGAAATCAAACTGTCCACTTAGGAGGCAACACTGATTGACAATACATTTCACATGCTGTTGTGCAAATGGAATAGACAACAGGTGAAAATTATAGGCAATTAGCAAGACACCCCCAATAAAGGAGTGGTTCTGCATGTGGTGACCACAGACCACTTCTCAGTTCCTATGCTTCCTGGCTGATGTTTTGGTCACTTTTGAATGCTGGCGGTGCTTTCACTCTAGTGGTAGCATGAGACGGAGTCTACAACCCACACAAGTGGCTCAGGTAGTGCAGCTCATCCAGGATGGAACATCAATGCGAGCTGTGGCAGGAGACGTGGAGGAGGCCATAGGAGGGCAACAACCCAGCAGCAGGACTGCTACCTCCGCCTTTGTGCAAGGAGGAGCAGGAGGAGCACTGCCAGAGCCCTGCAAAATGACCTCCAGCAGGCCACAAATGTGCATGTGTCTGCTCAAACGGTCAGAAACAGACTCCATGAGGGTGGTATGAGGGCCCGACGTCCACAGGTGGGGGTTGTGCTTACAGCCCAATACCGTGCAGGACGTTTGGCATTTGCCAGAGAACACCAAGATTGGCAAATTTGCCACTGGCGCCCTGTGCTCTTCACAGATGAAAGCAGGTTCACACTGAGCACGTGACAGTCTGGAGACGCCGTGGAGAACGTTCTGCTGCCTGCAACATCCTCCAGTATGACCGGTTTGGTGGTGGGTCAGTCATGGTGTGGGGTGGCATTTCTTTTGGGAGCCGCACAGCCCTCCGTGTGCTCGCCAGAGGTAGCCTGACTGCCATTAGGTACCGAGATAGGATCCTCAGACCCCTTGTGAGACCATTTGCTGGTGCGGTTGGCCCTGGGTTCCTCCTAATGCAAGACAATGCTAGACCTCATGTGGCTGGAGTGTGTCAGCAGTTCCTGCAAGAGGAAGGCATTGATGCTATGGACTGACCCGCCCGTTCCCCAGACATGAATCCAATTGAGCACATCTGGGACATCATGTCTCGCTCCATCCACCAATGCCACGTTACACCACAGACTGTCCAGGATTTGGCGGATGCTTTAGTCCAGGTCTGGGAGGAGATCCCTCAGGAGACCATCCGCCACCTCATCAGGGCATGCCTAGGCATTGTAGGGAGGTCATACAGGCATGTGGAGGCCACACACACTACTGAGCCTCATTTTGACTTGTTTTAAGGACATTACATCAAAGTTGGATCAGCCTGTAGTGTGGTTTTCCACTTTAATTTGGAGTGCAACTCCAAATCCAGACCTCCATGGGTTGATAAATTTGATTTCCGTTGATCATTTTTGTGTGATTTTGTTGTCAGCACATTCAACTATGTAAAGAAAAAAGTATTTAATAAGAATATTTCATTCATTCAGATCTAGGATGTGTTATTTTAGTGTTCCCTTTATTTTTTTGAGCAGTGTATATAAAATGTACCCTTCCCTCTTGGTTATGAACGCACCATGATAGTTGCTCGAGCACTTTTATGAGTGGCTGAAACCTCCCATTCTCAACCACCATCAATGGTCGCATGTCCGCAGCTATAAACCGAAGACTGGTAGACTGTTTATTTTTTACAATCGCTCTTGTAATTTCTTTGGCCAGGTCAGAATCAGCTGCCAAAGAATGCTTGAATGCAGAGGGGAGACGATGTTGTTGTTATTATTATTTCTTAGCGTTTCTGTCTTGTTCCGGTATACTGGGGTGTCAACATGAGGTGTTGGCAGCTGCATAGGCTAATCTCCTTGAGCGGAACGACATACTGTTAAGCATTTATCCACAACTCTCTGTCCATCGGCGCTGTAATCTACTGGGAAGCCAAAATGTTCCCAGACTGGAGATTTAAACGACGAATGAAGACCCTCCAATTCTGGTTAATCAATCCCACCACTCACCATCATACAAAAATAATTTACTTCTGCACCTCACAAAAGTACAGTTTGATATGCGGCAATTAAAATTTAAATGTTGCTATACAAGAATGATGCAAAGGAACTAGCTGTTTTAACAGAATAGCCTGAAATGTACTCAAGAGACATAGGTCGTGTTTTTATTTTGGACTGTAAATATCTTTTATGTATTCATTCGGGTCCACATTATGGACCGAACCTGTACTGAATGGTTCGGTACGAATACATGTACCGTTAAACCCCTAATAAATTCCCTCCGGCAGACTTGGCATGAGGTCTTAAAGCCAGTCACGTATGACACCGTGGGTGGTGTTCACTCATCTCAGAGGAAGACTGCTGGCAATGTGTTAGATAACAAAGGTATCAAGGAGGAGATTAAAAAGGCACAAACTGCTCCATCATGCATGGAACGCGCTTAAGTCTGTGCACTACAGGGCCAATCGAGGATGTTAAGGGATGATGGCGAACATTGCTAATCCTTGCATTGTCATCTGCAGTCTCAGGCTTTACATGTTGAAATTAGAGATGGCCCACCTCATTACAGCTAGGCCTGTATTTTGGGTAGTGAACCAAGGGTCTGTTGAGTGATCACAGGCGTACCTCTTTCCATGTGGGACTCACCTGCAGACAAGCGTGGCGATGATGACACACCAGGCGGTGCAGCAGCAGTCGGCGTTGGGCTGCTCCTCGCTCTTCTTCCGCCGGCAGCACAGCCAGAAGGAGTAGAACAGCAGGAAGAGGAGGTCCAGGGCCAGGCAGGCTAGAGCCACGCCTCCCAGCAGCAGGATGGACTGAGGGGGAACAAGAGGACGATGAGACGTCATCTCACACACATAATGAATAATAGCAACGGAAAGTTTTGCAGTTATTACACACACACACACACACACACACACACCTGCTAAGGAAAGCTTTCAGAGAGACTTTGTAGGATGTAGAGATACAGGAGCCAAGCATCCAGTATCCATTTTGTGGTCCTAGAACAATAGTCTAATTTAGACCTTTAAAAAAAAATGTTTTACTGCATAGCTGTTGCCCGTTGGAATGATATTGGGGGAAAGGGGATACCTAGTCAGTTGCACAACAATGCATTCAACCTAAATGTGTCTTCCGCATTTATGGCAACCCCTCTGAATCAGAGAGGTGTGGCGGGGGCTGCCTTGCTCAAGGGCAGAACGGCAGATTTTCCCACAATGCCGGCTTGGGGCTTCAAACCAGTAACCTTTTGGTTACTGGCCCAACGCTCTAACTGCTAGGCTATCTTGCACATCCAGTCTGCAAGGAATGAGAAGCTATTAAAGCAGATATACACTCTTGACCACCCAGAGGAGTCACATGGCAATGAGATGGTCTCTCTGATTATTAGCTATGCCCTTTGGCTCGTCATAGCTCATTTACACCAGATCACAGTTAATTAAGGGTTATCGTCATAACTTTGAGAATAACGTAGAAGGCAGAGGAGAAAAACCTCAAGCCTCATTAAAACCCCCCATCATGAACAAGCACAAACACACCATAAGACGCATACTCTGAGAAAGCCTACTGAAACACATAGAAACCATATAATCTTAGTCTCTAACGTCCTCACACATGAATAATCTGTGTTTCCCTGGCCTCATTTTTGAAGTTTCACTTAAAGCCCGTTCTCATAATACAGGGGAAGGCCACAATTATTTCAAATCAAGCCCAAATTTCAAACAGGATATATCCATTACGATGAATCATAAAAACAGAAGATACTGTAAAGCATATTATGCTCTGTTCATGCGTGCGGACTAGAGGTCGGCCGATTAAGATTTTTCAACGCCGATACCGATTATTGGATGACCAAAAAGGTCGATACCGATTAATCAGCCAATTTTTATTTTATTTGTAATAATGACAATTACAACAATACTGAATGAACACTTATTTTAACTTAATATAATACATCAATAAAATCTATTTAGCCTCAAGTAAATAATGAAACATGTTCAATTTGGTTTAAATAATGCAAAAACAAAGTGTTGGAGAAGAAAGTAAAAGTGCAATGTGTGCTATGTAAGAAAGCTAAAGTTTCAGTTTGTTGCTCAGAACATGAGAACATATGAAAGCTGGTGGTTCCTTTTAACACGAGTCTTCAATATTCCCAGGTAAGAAGTTTTAGGTTGTAGTTATTGTAGGAATTATAGGACTATTTCCCTCTATACCATTTGTATTTCATTAACCTTTGACTATTGGATGTTCTTATAGGCACTTTAGTATTGCCAGTGTAACAGTATAGCTTCCGTCCCTCTCCTCGCTCCTCCCTGGGCTCGAACCAGCAACACAACAGCCACCATCGAAGCAGGGTTACCCATGCAGAGCAAGGGGAACAACTACTAGAAGGCTCAGAGCGAGTGACGTTTGAAACGCTACTAGTGCGCGCTAACTAGCTAGCCATTTCACTTCGGTTACACCAGCCTCATCTCGGGAGTTGATAGGCTTGAAGTCATAAACAGAGCAATGCTTGACGCTCAACGAAGAGCTGCTGGCAAAACGCACGAAAGTGCTGTTTGAATGAATGTTTACGCGCCTGCTTCTGCCTACCACCACTCAGTCAGATACTTAGATATTTGTATGCTCAGTCAGATTATATGCAATGCAGGACACGCTAGATAATATCTAGAATATCATCAACTAGTGATTATGATTGATTGTTTTTTTATAAGATAAATTGCTAGCTAGCATTAAACTTATCTTGGCTTACTGCATTCGCGTAACAGTCTCCTTGTGTAGTGCAACGAGAGAAAGGCAGGTCGTTATTGCGTTGGACTAGTTAACTGTAAGGTTGCAAAATTGGATCCCCTGAGCTGACAAGGTGAAAATCTGTCGTTCTGTCCCTGAACAAGGCAGTTAACCCACCGTTCCTAGGCCGTCATTGAAAATAAGAATGTGTTCTTAACTGACTTGCCTAGTTAAATATATATATATATATATTAAAAAAATTGGCGCTCAAAAATACCGATTTCCGATTGTTATGAAAACTTTATCGGTCGACCTCGAGTGCGGACAGTGAAAAGCGAAAAAAATAACAAAGCATTCTCCCTAAAATGGAACAGTAGATAAAAGGAAATGAAGGCTCTCGAAGTAAATCCATTAAGACTTCTTGACTTTAATGATATTCAGATGCATTTACTTATCGAGCCCATCTCAGACAAAAGGTCATTAATTCTTGCACAGGAAAAACAAAATAGACTTCATACTGCCAACTGTATGCCAAGTAAAGATTGTTTGGAAAACAAATCATTCACATTCCTTAAATGAAAGAGGATATATGCAGAAGTTGGTAACTATCTGTTTTTATAAACTGGGTGGTTTGAGCCCTGAATGCTTCGTCGTGCTTAAAGAACAGCCATTAGCCGTGGTATATTGGTCATATACCACACCCCCCTGTGCCTTGTTGCTTAAATGAACAAATTATTTTGGTTGGTGTTAAATGAGTGTCTGGTAACTGTTAATTATCTATCCAGCTGCCTTGTCACTTTACCCATACGTAGATGTACATATCTACCTCAATTACATCGTACCCCTACACATTCATCCCGTGTATACGGCCAAGTTTTTCTGTTTATTTTTTCTTTCTCTGCATTGTTGACAAGGACCTGTATGTAAGCATTTCACCTTTGTTAACGAAGCATGTGACAAATAAAGTTAGATTTGATCATTGTAACCAACTGGGTAGAGCCCATTATGAGCTTTATAAAGCATGATTCAATCATTAAGACATTATTTGGAGTGTGCTATAGTGGCAAATGAATCTCTCTCACATAGCCTCATTTCAGAACAGGGAAAAGAGAACAAGGATCTATGTGGAAACTGCCATCTGGCTTAAAAGTAAGGCAAAAGTGAACAGGAAATAGAATGCTGCAACTGAGCAGGAATGCAGCTAAAACAAGCCAATCTGGGAGCACGGCCCGTATCAATGAGGATATGCCTGCTCCCCTGATTTAGCCTAATGTCCAAAGAATAGCAAGAGCTTGTCTTCTCTATTGGCAGTGTAGCCTTCTCAACTTGGGAGTGTAAAATCATATCAGCAAGGCAATTTATGTAGTAGTAGGACACTTTATTCACCTACAGGTAAAGTGGATCAAAATGATAAGAAAGTGGGTTCAATACTGACATAAAGTCCTGGCTAGGCTGCAAGGTAGATGTCATATGGTCTGGGATCAGATCTTACGATATAGAGCTTTGATGTGAAAGGGCACCCATCTGCTGAACCTTGGAAGTCTTAGGGTGAATGTGAGTGAGTACTTTTACCATTTGTACATCGTTACAACACATAGTATGACATTTGTAATGTCTTTATTCTTTTGGAACTTCGGTGAGTGTAATGCGAGTTACACTGCTCCAAAAAATTAAGGGAACACTAAAATAACACATCCTAGATCTGATTGAATGAAATATTCTTATTAAATACTTTTTTCTTTACATAGTTGAATGTGCTGACAACAAAATCACACAAAAATTATCAATGGAAATCAAATTTATCAACACATGGAGGTCTGGATTTAGAGTCATATTCAAAATTAAAGTGGAAAACCACACTACAGGCTGATCCAACTTTGATGTAATGTCCTTAAAACAAGTCAAAATGAGGCTCAGTAGTGTGTGTGGTCTCCACGTGCCTGTATGACCTCCCTACAATGCCTGGGCATGCTCCTGATGAGGTGGCGGATGATCTCCTGAGGGATCTCCTCCCAGACCTGGACTAAAGCATCTGCCAACTCATGGACAGTCTGTGGTACAATGGAGTGAGACATGATGTCCCAGATGTGCTCAATTGGATTCAGGTCTGGGGAACGGGCGGGCCAGTCCATAGCATCAATGCCTTCCTCTTGCAGGAACTGCTGACACACTCCAGCCACATGAGGTCTAGCATTGTCTTGCATTAGGAGTAACCCAGGGCCAACCGCACCAGCATATGGTCTCACAAGGGGTCTGAGGATCTCATCTCGGTACCTAATGGCAGTCAGGCTACCTCTGGCGAGCACATGGAGGGCTGTGCGGCCCCCCAAAGAAATGCCACCCCACACCATGACTGACCCACCACCAAACCGGTCATACTGGAGGATGTTGCAGGCAGCAGAACGTTCTCCACGGCATCTCCAGACTCTGTCACGTCTGTCACATGTGCTCATTGTGAACCTGCTTTCATCTGTGAAGAGCACAAGGTGCCAGTGGCAAATTTGCCAATCTTGGTGTTCTCTGGCAAATGCCAAACATCCTGCACGGTGTTGGGCTGTAAGCACAACCCCCACCTGTGGACGCCGGGCCCTCATACCACGCTGGAGTCTGTTTCTGACCGTTTGAGCAGACACATGCACATTTGTGGCCTGCTGGAGGTCATTTTTCAGGGCTCTGGCAGTGCTCCTCCTGCTCCTCCTTGCACAAAGGCGGAGGTAGCGATCTTGCTGCTGGGTTGTTGCCGTCCTACAGCCTCCTCCATGTCTCCTGGTGTACTGGCCTGTCTCCTGGTAGCGCCTCCATGCTCTGGACACTACGCTGACAGACACAGCAAACCTTCTTGCCACAGCTCGCATTGATGTCCCATCCTGGATGAGATGCACTACCTGAGCCACTTGTGTGGGTTGTAGACTCCGTCTCATGCTACCGCTAGAGTGAAAGCACTGCCAGCATTCAAAAGTGACCAAAACATCAGCCAGGAAGCATAGGAACTGAGAAGTGGTCTGTGGTCACCACCTGCAGAACCACTCCTTTATTGGGGGTGTCTTGCTAATTGCCTATAATTTTCACCTGTTGTCTATTCCATTTGCACAACAGCATGTGAAATTTATTGTCAATCAGTGTTGCTTCCTAAGTGGACAGTTTGATTTCACAGAAGTGTGATTGACTTGGAGTTACAGTGTGTTGTTAAAGTGTTCCCTTTATTTCTTTGAGCAGTGTATAATCAAACAGAAACAGCATAACACCTATTATCAAATGCATCTCACGGCCTGATGACATGTTAAGTATTGTGCTAGAGAAACGGGTCGATTGCTGAGTACTGTAGGTCCAGCACCAGTCCCATACTTCAGCCTGCAGCACATAGGGAGAGGGCAGGCACTTCATATGTAGTTCACACAGGCCTCTCGCTCATGTTTGTATTCCTGTGGGGGAATACAGGTTGGGAGTTCATTGTAATTACACAGATTTCGATCCAGACAGTTTCTCCTCCCCTAGTAGTCGGATATATTAAACAGGAAAATACCGGCACCCTGGTTCTCTAAACAGATGCATTTTTCAGTAAGATCAGCCTGCCCCTGGGCTCTTGGTGAATAGAGGCCTCTCCATTGAAGCGCTTTATTGAGACGGTTTCGCCACCCTGGAGAAACAAAATCTGAACTCAAATGACAGTATCTCACTGAGCTCCATCTCCTGGGCAGCCATTTGTGTTACCTAGTGATATTATACCACTACTTCATGGATACACAGCGCAAACATTTTCAAATACTACATATGCTGAAATGCAAGTTGAGAAAATTCATACCTTGAGTGGTTAAATAAATGGAAAATAGTCATTGTCACTGTCTGACTAAGTGAAGTTCAAAGGGGCTGGAGAGGAGCCGTACCATCCTGTGAACAGGATGCTGGCATTGTTTCAACCCCTTCTCATCTTCCCAGCTTCTGATCCAAGATGGGAATTCAATGCTGACTAATAATGACATTCAATTTAAAAGTCATTCTCTACCTTTTAGTCATGATTTCTTTCATTTTCACTCCCCATTGTCAAGAAAAGGAAATGGTCCTTGTTTTATGTTGCGATTCAAGTTTCAGGGATGGGAGTTCTGTTTTTCACATACCAAAAAAGCAAATCGTGGTCCATATGTGTTCAATTAAAGGGCACTTAAGTATGGCTTTGAATTAGACACATTGCCATGAAAGAATAGCAGACCCAAATCACAAGACAAGGGAAGAGAGAAAATAACACGTGCTGACTCAACTGTCCACTTTGTCCATTACAATCAGGTTTCACTTCCAGGTCAAATTCCCCACATCTAAAATGAACTGCTTGATGAACATATGCAGATGGATGCAGTGACAAACAGCCTGTTTCCTGTAACAGCTGGGAGTCTTGTGTCACACCAGGTGAACAAGCTGACATAACAGATTATCACCCTGTTGCCCTTCTCCACTTCCTGTGCATGAAGGCACATCATTAGATGACACTACGTAAAGACAAAGTAAATAGATAAATACAATTTCATTTTTGGATAACACTCCACCACACCAGGTACATAAAAATGGGTTGTCTCATACATCGATCTCACTGTGCTATTGGCAGTGTGGATGTCAACATACTTGCCCTAACCAAAGTAACCTACTTTTAAAAAAGGCATTTCTGGCCAAGTATGGCCTAAATCTAAAGAATATATATTTTCCCATTCCTCAGGCTAGCCTGGGCTCTCTCCTGGTTCTCGAACCCAGGTAGGAGGCTGAAACCATGCTGGCCCTGTCTACTTTCCTCACCGCAGTCTGCCCACACCCAAACAAACCGAGCTCCAGTCCCACTCCCGTCCATCACAATGGCAATAGACTGATAGACTGCCTCTTCTTCCACCTCGGAAAACCTTGGCTCTGGTCCACAATTTACAAAAGATGCCTCTTGACAACCCCCCTCCATGTTGGCCTTCTGACGCAAAGGATTTTGACAGCCATCTTCACTTGTTTCTCACTATTGCCAAAACGTTTCTAACTATAAACCACCAATGAAGAAAGTGGATGACTGTCTGTCATCATTAAGACATCATTAGATATCAGAATGAAAGGTGTGATGACTGTATGTATGCCTCAGGACAAATGTTGCATATATGCCTGGTTAGGCCTATCGATCTCCTTTGTGGGCCAAATCAGAGGTTAAGGGGAGAATTGGCGTACTTGGCAACATAGGCCTACTCAAAATTTGTAGACACTTGAAGGGGGGGTAAAACAAATCCTGGCTTTTGTCGTACCCTGTCGACAGACTGGCAATTCTCTCATTTTGAAATCCACTTCAACACTAAATTCTTAGTACTTGCCGTTAAAAAGAGAAAAATGGGAAAAAGGTCACTGATCAGCGCATCAAGGACAGAGTGGATTTTACTTCAGTGAGGGTTGAGTGAAACCCTCAAGTAAATGAGCTGAGAATATCCATTAATTCTGACCCTGTGAACAATTGCCATGCTGCAGAGTGCAGGAGGATGGTTCTCCCCTCCCCAATCTTCAGCTGTGCAGCTCGCTTGCACTGGGCTGCTGCACTCACTCATCTTCTACTACACACTCATTGGCGTAACCTCTAAATCTATGGTAGTGGAACTTGATGTTGGGCAATAGCGAGGGCAGTTCATTCATGCAAATGACCTTAGGGTAAATCCATATAAATTAAATCACTTTTTGACAGCATCTCTTTTGATTCAAAACTAAACTTTCCATACATGTTTGCCCATGGAAAGAAGTGGTCAGAAAGTGACTTTTTGGACCCGAAGGTCAACACATCCAGGAGATTGAGGTACTCAAAGTTTTGCATACCCCACCATATCATGAGATCATGTCTTCGTCACTGGAAAATATAAATACTTCAGTTCGATATTGTTTAAAAGCTTACAAAACAGGTTTGTCAAACTTTTCTAAATTCTAGATTTGTTGTTGAATATTATTTTTTTTTTACCACCAATGGACCTATCCCTTCACACCACTGCAACACCTTTGACATTTTAAGTGAATTGTAATTTTAACTTCAAATTAGTGCCACAAAGATTGCCATCGGTCCACCCAATGTGCAATGTCAACTTAAATGATCATGCCTATTGTAGTATCTATATACGATTTCCTACGGAGGATATGTACATACATTAATATATAAATACATAAGTTTACATACACTTAGGTCAGAGTCATTAAAACTTGTTTTTCAACCACTTCACAAATTTCTTGTTAACAAACTATAGTTTTGGCAAGTCGGTTAGGACATCTACTTTGTGCATGACACAAGTCATTTTTCCAACAATTGTTTACAGACAGATTATTTCACTGTATCAGATTTTTGGATATAAATATGAACTTTACCGAACAAAACATACATGTATTGTATAACATCAAGTCCTATGAGTGTCATCTGATGAAGATCAAAGGTTAGTGATTCATTTTTATCTATATTTCTGCTTTTTGTGAATCCTCTCTTTGGCTGGTTTTAATCTGTGAATAGGCACTCACCTAACATAATCGTTTGGTTTGCTTTCGTCGTAAAGCCTTTTTGAAATCGGACACCGTGGCTGGATGTGTATCTTTAAAATGGTGTAAAATACATGTATGTTTGAGGAATTTAAATTATGGGATATCTGTCGTTTTGAATTTGGCGCCCTGCAGTTTCACTGGCTGTTGAAGAGGTGGGACGCTACCGTCTCACCTACCCTAAAGAGGTTAAACACTGTTTTCCATGCTTGTTCAATGAACCATAAACAATTAATCAACATGCACCTGTGGAATGGTTGTTAAGACACTAACAGCTTACAGACGGTAGGCAATTAAGGTCACAGTTATGAAAACTTAGGAAACTAAAAAGAGGCCTTTCTATTGACTCTGAAAAACAACAAAAGAAAGATGCCCAGGGTTCCTGCTCATCAGTGTGAGCGTGCCTTAGGCAGGTAGGAGGAGGTATGAGGACTGCAGAAGTGGCCAGGGCAATAAATTGCAATGCCTGTACTGTGAGACGCCGCTACAGGGAGACAGGACGGACAGCTGATCATCCTCGCAGTGGCAGACCACGTAACAACACCTGCACAGGATCGGTACATCCGAACATCACACCTGCTGAACAGGTACAGGATGGCAACAACAGCCAGAGTTACACAGGGAACGCACAATCCCTCCATCAGTGCTCAGACTGTCCGCAATAGGCTGAGAGAGGCTGGACTGAAGGCTTGTGAGGACCTGCCTTACAACAGGCCTACCAGATATCACCGGCAACAACGTCGCCTATGGGCACAAACAACCGTCGCTGGACCAGACAGGACTGGCAAAAAGTGCTCTTCACTAACGAGTAGCGGTTTTGTCTCACCAGGGTTGATGGTTGGATTCGCGTTTATCGTCAAAGGAATGAGCGTTACACCGAGACCTATACTCTGGAGCGATATCGAGTTGGAGGTGGAGGGTCCGTCATGGTCTGGGGCGGTGTTGTCACAGCATCATCGGACTGAGCTTGTTGTCATTGCAGGCATTCTCAACTCTGTCCATTACAGGGAAGCCATCCACCTCCCTCATGTGGTACCCTTCCTGCAGGCTCATCCTGACATGACCCTCCAGCATGACAATGCCACCAGCCATACTGCTCTTTCTCTTTCTTCATGGCCAGCGAAGAGCCTGGATCTCAATCCCATTGAGCACGCCTGTGACCTGTTGGATCGGAGAGTGAGGGCTAGGGACATTCCCCCCCAGAAATGTCCGGGAACTTGCAGGTGCCTTGGTGGAAGAGTGGGGTAACATAATCACAGCAAGAACTGGCAAATCTGCAGTACTTAATGCAGCTGGTGGCCACATCAGATACGGCCTGTTACTTTTGATTTTGACCCCCCCTTTGTTCAGGGACGCATTAATCCATTTCTGTTAGTCACATGTCTGTGGAACCTGTTCAGTTTATGTCTCAGTTGTTGAATCTCGTTATGTTCATACAAATATTTACATATGTTAAAACCTCTTAGAACTACTCATCCCGGATCCGGTATATTTGTCATCAGCAACCGCTTAATAGCATAGCAACAGTCAAAAAATATTACTAGAAAATATTCATATTCATGAAATCACAAGTGAAATATAGCGAAACACAGCTTAGCCTTTTGTTAATCACCCTGTCGTCTCAGATTTTGAAATTATGCATTACAGCGAAAGCAATACAAGTATTTGTATAAGTTTATCGATAGCCTAGCATAGCATTATGTACACTTAGCATCAGGAAGCTTGGTCACGAAAATCAGAAAAGCAATCAAATTAACCATTTACCTTTGATGATCTTCGGATGTTTTCACTCACGAGACTCCCAGTTAGACAGCAAATGTTCCTTTTGTTCCATAAAGATATTTTTTATATCCAAATACCTCCGTTCGTTTGGTGCGTTATGCGCAGACAAAAATTCCAAATTATATCCATAATGTCGACAGAAACATGGCAAACTTTTTTTATAATCAATCCTCAAGGTGTTTTTCAAATATCTATCTGATAATATATCAACCGGGACAGTTGGCTTTTCACTAGGACCGGGAGGAACAATGGCCGCCTCTCTCTTTTGCGCAAAAATCACTCTGAGAGCCCCCACCTGACCACTTACGTAATGTGGTCGTTCACGCTCATTCTTCAAAATAAAGGCCTGAAACTATGTCTAAAGGCTGTAGATACCTTAGGGAAGCCATAGAAAAAGGAATCTGGTTGATATCCCTTTCAATGGTCAATAGGGATGTATAGGAACACAGAGGTTTCAAAATAAGAGTCACTTCCTGATTGGATTTTTCTCAGGCTTTTGCCTGCAATATCAGTTCTGTTATACTCACAGACAATATTTTTACAGTTTTGGAAACTTTAGTGTTTTCTATCCTAAGCTGTCAATTATATGCATATTCTAGCATCTGGTCCAGAGAAATAGGCTGTTTACTTTGGGAACGTTATTTTTCCAAACATAAAAATAGTGCCCCCTAGCTTCATTAAGTTTTCTGAAAATAAACACAGTTGACAGTGAGAAGATGTCTTTTTTTGCTGAGTTTATGTATAAAAAGACTGATTTGGCATTGTTGTCTTGTTGCTTATGGGGGTTTTTATGTCACAGGAAACCTAAAATTAATTGACCACTGCTCCATGTCAATCAGAACCAATCCATTACGTCGACCCGAGACGCAATCGCCCCATCTAGCCATCAGCCAATGCAAATGCGCTACGCCAAATGCTAATAGCACTCGTTAAAACTCAAACGTTCATTAAAACACACATGCAGGGTAGTGAATTAAAGCTACACTCGTTGTGAATCTAGCCAACAAGTCAGATTATTAAAATACTTTTAAGCGAAAGCATGAGAAGCTATTATCTGATAGCATGCAACACCCCGAAATACCTGAATGCGACGTAAACAAAAGATTTCGCGTAGCCGGCGCTACATAAATAGCAGAAATAAAATATAAAACTTTCATTACCTTTGACGAGCTTCTTTGTTGGCACTCCTATATGTCCCATAAACATCACTATTGGGTATTTTTTTCGATTAAATCGGTCCATATATACCCAAAATAGCCATCTATGGAAACTGTGTGATTCAGAAAAAAACACTGTTTGAAAACGCTACGTAATTTTTTTAAATTAAAAAAGTCGACGATAAACTTTCACAAAACACTTCGAAATACTTTTGTAATCCAACTTTAGGTATCAGTAAACGTTAATAATCTATCAAATTGATCACGGGGCGATGTGTATTCAATAGCTCCACGATTTCAAATCATCTTCCAAAATCTCTCTTCCAAAACTTCCTGTCGGAGACCGGATGGAAAGTGATCTACCTCCCTCGTTTGACCAAGAAACAACGAAAAGGCAATTGACAAGACTGGCGACATCGTGTGGAAGCTGTAGGACTTGCAATCTTGGCCCCATTTAATTTCGTGCCCCTTAAACAATACATGCAAGTGGCGCATGGATATTTTTTCCAGTTTTCAGTGATCAGTTTTTCTTGCGCTTTTCGATGAAACAGACGCTCTGTTATAGTCACAGCCGTGATTTAACCAGTTTTAGAAACGTGAGAGTTTTCTATCCACACATACTAAACATATGCATATACTATATTCCTGGCATGAGTAGCAGGACGCCGAAATGTTGTGCGATTTTTAACAGAATGTTCGAAAAAGTAGGGGGTAGGATCAACAGGTTGTTAAGCTGCACCACAATTGAGTGCATTACAATGTACTCTCACAAGCTTTTCGGATTTTAACATGTGTTCGAATTTGCACCGTACACCTTAGATCAGTGTTTCCCCAACTCTGGTTCACGAGTAACCCCCACATCACACATTTTTGTTGTAGCCCCTGACAACAACACCTGACAGGCAACCACTGATGCAGGTAAAATGTGATGGTTTTGCAATGGACAGGTCATGGATTATATAACGGAGAGGTCATGGATTCTATGGAGACATTGTCTAGGGTTAGGGAGAAGCTAATCACATTGTCATTGTTTTCATGTCTTTGTAGACTTGATGAAAGTAACACCATGTCACTCTTTCCTGTAATACTTGTTACTGTCATTGTGCATACTTTGTAATCTTATTTTCAGGGAAGGTAGACAACAGGTAGACTTAGTGTGTAAATCTTATGCGGAAGTGAGAAAATTGCTGATTGGGGTTTCATTTCTTCTCAGGCACACCCAGGTACATTATGGTTCTCCCCCCCAAAAAACAAAGCCTGGGTTGCTCTAAACATTCACGACCCAACAAAACAGACTTTCCGGATGGAGACAAGGCCCAGATTGTATCTGATTCTGACTCCTGCTCTTACTTATAAATATTACTCAACAAATTAAGAAATACCAGGTTGGAGAGGACCTGTCACATTTTTGTATTGACACAACAATAACAAGTCAAAATAATGATATATGCCTACCTCGTCCGTGTCTGTTGGCTTTTCTGCATATAACATTTTCTAATACAGATCCTATTTCGACACACAAATCCATTCAAGCGAAGTCTGATGTGTTCTCAAACCTTTCCCGAAATAGTCACATAATGCCACAAACCCTGCTGCTGCGGTCATTCAATGGCAGTGGCATATGTTCTTCAAAGAGAGAACGCTGTAATGAGAGAAATAATGTAGCCTAAGCTACCGAAAACCGTTTACAAGATTAAATCAAGACAGGAGCGTTTGACTCTTATTAAGGAGATGGAGTCCAAACAGGCTTCTTTAGGAAACTTTCTGAATGGACATATAGACCTATAGAGAGAATCAGCGTACTCACAACCCCGTAAAAGCACCCGTCAATCAAAGCCACTAGCGTATGTCAGATACAAGAGCAAGTATTTCTCCTTTCCTTAAAACGTATTAAAAAACCTAGGCCTACCTTTACTTTCTGGAAAGCAGAGTATAAGATAATGAATTGACAATTAGCGTATGAACAGGGACATCTATGCTATAGTATGAAGATTAAAATTGACCATCATTAAAATAGAAACGAATACATGCAACATGTCCATAGCCTATTTATCAGCGATGCTGATTATCGAGGGGGAGAGTGTTGGAAAGAGTTTTTAAATATTGTGAGGAACTACTATACATTTGAATGGATGTAAAAAAAATATTTAAAAAAAAATGGGCTTCGTTGACATACTGTGTGAGGTGAAGAAAAACTGAGAAGCCCAGCTGGCCACTTTCCTACATTTTACATTTGCGAGAAGCAAGCCAGGTACTTCTATTCGTGCTCATCAACATTAACAGGACAGAGAAACCAGACACATGCTCATATGGAGCATGTAAAATATGTTAGGAAATAAACCAAAAGTTGTTTCTGACAAGCGAAGGAGGTTTTGAAATCTGCAAACAACTTTTCCACTCTGAGAATGAGAGCAGTAAATTAATGATTAAATGAATTAACATAAATGAATGGTAAATTGCCTGTTTTACAAACGGTGGGTTACACAGACATTCATAAAATAGTGAATTGCAGGCCGACACCGTATAGCCTAGGCTACTATTCTACTTTGTGAGTATAGGAGAGCGGCATTTTTGTTTTATGTTCCGCCTAGGGCGGCATATCGGCCAGGACCGGTGCTGACCACCGTTGATTAGTCTATAAATTAAGAAAATATTCCATATCAAACTATACAATGCTAAATTGGAGAGGATTGGTGCATTCATTGTCCATTTGACACAACATTAGGCACATGTCGTGGGGGACCAGATGTTGGAGCAGCCTTAAGGGCAGTCAGTAGCAGGCAGCAAGATCAAGTGCTAAATAGTGTCCAGCTTAGTAACAGTGAAAGGTAATTCCCAGTGAATGACAAAATCCAATGAAAATGTACATAACCTAGTAAAAGATATTTACAAAAATGAACATACTTAAAATACAGGTTTGAATATGAATCAAAAACCTAAGCCTCAAATCAGGCCTACCCTGCCAAACCAACTATAGCAGGTTGGGGTATACCAGACTATGGACAGCCGCCCCATACAGAGCACATAGCAGAGCTACAACATAACTGAAGCTCACAGGTGAAACAGGTACCTTTATACCTATGGCCCCCTCCCTATGAACCCAAATATGGCATATTAAATCATGTAACAGACATCCTCATTATACCTACATTAACATATTCTGTCTAAATAATATGTGGGAATACTTTCCATTAATGAATACACAATTCATAACAATAGTTCTGTAGGCCAACAGGAGGCAAAACATATTACTTATGGAGCAGCGCTCCCATTACGCACAGAGAAAACCGACAAGACATGGAGTTCCGAGACACGTATAACCTCAAAACACAGGACGCATTACAATATGGAAATAAGCAAACATTGCATCCACTGGGAGGATTGCAAAATGGTAAATTACTGCAGTTAAATATGAAACTGAAATGAGACAATGCAACTCGACCAAACATTTCCGCGACACATAATTAGCCTTGCGCACAGTAAATACCATGACACTGGCAAAAGAGGAAGCAACAGTATATACATTTAGAAGAAATTAATTACTAGATATACGTGGAAACATGAACGCCCTAAACAATTTAGAAGGGGAAATAAATTATGCTCGTTCGTGATGAGATCAACTAAATCAGCTTCCTCAGAGCCAGAACAACCTTGTTGACTGCTGTCAAATAAAGAGTGAATAGTCAGACACATCCAAAAGTTTTTTTTAAAGATTGATCTATATAATTACTAGCAAGCAATGAAAACATGTTTTGTTTAAAAGAAAGTCCACACATCAAACATGATTTTTACTAGTGCCATTGCCTATAGCGCTCTACACCCCCACGCATCTAACAATCTGCTGCAGCACATAAGAACATTTAGGCAGAGGAGATGTATACTGAACAAATATAAATGCAATATGTAACAATTTCAAAGATTTTACTGAATTACAGTACATATAAAGAAATCAGTCATTTAAAATAAATAAATTAGGCCCTAATCTATGGATTTCACATGACTGGGAATACAGATCTCTGTTGGTCAGATACCAAAAAAAAAAAAGGTGGGGGCCTGGATCAGAAAACCAGTCAGTACCTGGTGTGACCACCATTTGCCTCATGCAGCACGACACATCTCCTTTCGCATAGAGTTGACCAGGCTGTTGATTGTGACCTGTGGAATGCTGTCCCAATCCTCTTCAACAGCTGTTGCCATTGAAGTTGCTGGATATTGGCGGGAACTGGAACACAATTTCATACACGTCGATCCAGAGTAGAGGTCGACCGATTAATCGGAATGGCCGATTAATTAGGGCAGATTTCACGTTTTCATAACAAGCGCCGATTTGCCGATTTTAATTTTTTTAAATACCTTTATTAAACTAGGCAAGTCAGTTAAGAACACATTCTTATTTTCAATGACGGCCTAGGAACGGTGGGTTAACTGCCTTGTTCAGGGGCAGAACGAAAGATTTTCACCTTGTCAGCTCGGGGGATCCAATCTTGCAACCTTACAGTTAACTAGTCCAACGCAATAACGACCTGCCTCTCTCTCGTTGCACTCCACAAGGAGACTGCCTGTTACGTGAATGCAGTAAACCAAGGTAAGTTGCTAGCTACCATTAAACTTATCTTATAAAAAACAAACAATCATAATCACTAGTTGATGATATTACTAGATATTATCTAGTGTGTCCTGCGTTGCATATAATCTGACTGTGCATACAAATATCTAAGTATCTGACTGAGCGGTGGTAGGCAGAAGCAGGCGCGTAAACATTCAGTCAAACAGCACTTTCGTGCGTTTTGCCAGCAGCTCTTCGTGGTGCGTCAAGCATTGCGCTGTTTATTACTTCAAGCCTATCAACTCCCGAGATGAGGCTGGTGTAACCGAAGTGAAATGGCTAGCTAGTTAGCTCATGCTAACTAGAGGGACGGAAGCTATACTGTTACACTGGCAATACTAAAGTGCCTATAAGAACATCCAATAGTCAAAGGTTAATGAAATACAAACGGTATATAGGGAAATAGTCCTATAATTCCTATAATAACTACAACCTAAAACTTCTTACCTGGGAATATTGAAGACTCATGTTAAAAGGAACCACCAGCTTTCATATGTTCTCATGTTCTGAGCAAGGAACTGAAACGTTAGCTTTCTTACATAGCACATATTGCACTTTTACATTCTTCTCCAACACTTTGTTTTTGCATTATTTACTTGAGGCTAAATTTATTTTATTGATGCATTAAGTTAAAATAAGTGTTCATTCAGTATTGTTGTAATTGTCATTAAGCTACCTCCAACATTGTTTTAGAGAATTTGGCCATATGCCCAACCGGCTTCACAACCACACATCCAACCGGCCTCACAACCGCAGACAACGTGTAACCACGACAGCCCAGGACCTCCACATCCAGCTTTTTCACCTGCGGGATCATCTGAGACCAGCCACCCAAACAGCTGATGAAACTGAGGAGTGTTTCTGTCTTTAATAAAGTCCCTTTGTGGGGAAAAACTCATTCTGATTGATTGGCCTTCCATGGCTACGCTGCTGCCTAGTCATGTGAAATCCATAGATTAGGGCCAAATTTATTTATTTCAATTGACTGATTTTCTTATATGAACTGTAACTCAGTAAAAATGTTGACATTTACGTTTATATTGTTGTTCAGTATAGATTTTCCAAAGCTGGTATAAGCAGGTCCAACTCCGTGCAGCAAAGACACTTGCCTTCAGCGGTATACCACCAGTTCCCAGAGGTCCTCAGTTCCATCTCAGCTGCTGGTTGAATATCTGCCTGAGCCCCTGCCTGCTCCGTCTCACCCTCCCCTTTCTCTCTCATCCTCAATCTGTTGAAGATCTTTGTCTGTGTATGCAACTTCAAATAAATAAGGCTCGCCTGCAAATTCAAACATTTCCTCATATTTTCTAGTCAGACATGTTGGTAGCATAGTAAAAAACAACAAATAATTAGCTTGCTCGGTAGATTAGCGACCAGCAGCTAGCTAGCAGCTCTATGTTTACAGTGGACACGTTGTTGTGGACTGGCTAGTGTGTTTATGAAACACGCCCCTTAACTTATAGGTGTGCAGTAGTCACTGAGGTATAGGCAGAAGCGAGAGGAACAAGGAAGTAAACGCATGCACGCCAATATGTGCACGCTAGAAATGATCACTCGTGTTAAAAAAATATATTATAAAGTTGTGGATAAAGTTCAGTACGACAAAATGTCATGGGTACAACATCTAAAGACCTGAATCAGGACACAGAGCTTTGGCATTTGTAAAATGACGTATTTGGAGCATCAGTTCATGTTTTCTGGATGCCTTGTAACTCCAGAATAAGGCTCAGAAAGTTGCTGGTGGGATAAGTTTCTCAAAATCAAGTGAAATTGCAAATAGAACCGTCTGGAACCTTCATTAACATGCCATTTACATAACAAAATACAGATTATGGTTCTAAATAGTGAAATTATTCTTTAAGATGAACTTTAAGTCACTCTGGATAAGAGCGTTTGCTAAGTGACTAAAACGTAAAAATCGGGCAGCCAGATGACCTTGGGGATCACAACCTCAGGTCAAAGGTCATACATCAAGCTCTTAATGACCAATTGATGCCGGGCTCTGTCTCCTGAGGAACAGAGTTACAGTGTGACAAGAATGCAGAAAATAATGCAAATAATGCCTAACAGACTAAACATCAGCGAACACATGGCACATTACAGACATGACTGAGTCTCATTCACACTGACATGGCCCACAGCTTGCTTTGGTTAGGACAGAGTCATCTCAAGAAATTTGAGAAATAACTTCTGTAGGTCAGGGATAGTAAATTCAATTCCATCTTGAGACGTGTAGGCTGGATGAAGTGTTTGGTCAGCAGGCCCACGGCCCAGTATTAAGTCTGATAACTGATAGGTTATCTTGGTCCTAGAAGATGTGAATGAGCAGCTCTGGCAATCTCCCTTTCCCTTCTCCCTGAGCACTCAACAGACAGTCACACACAGTGCCAGGAGACACAGCCCTTTTTTTGAGCCTGTTGTGACAACTGTCGTTATGATACCCACAGCAGCTGACAGGGAAGGGGAAGCCATCTGTTAATCTCATCCTCCTCCATACACTTTGGAAACAGACAAGCTCATTTTGGAAATCCCCATTTTAGCTAACTTAAAATGTCCATAGTTTGTTTGCTGTTGCACAAGCCAAAGCCATAACGGCCACACAGTAAATAGGCATTATGCTCCCCCTCACGCACACTTAATTAGGAGAACCAGACCTAGATGAATAGCTATGATTATGCTGCAATTTATGAAATATAGGATCCCTGTTATAACTTGGTTTAAAGACCACTGTCTTTAATCCATCTCCACCCATCCCTCGAATCCATACATGTCAGGTCTTGTCAGAAGGGAACAGTGGCTGTTTCTGCAATGGGAAATCAACCTGACAACAGTTTGAGAAATATAGCCTGCAAAAGTAGTTGTCAGTCACCCCTCCAGTCTCAGTAGGGACTAGGTCTATGTACTGTACCACGCCTAGGGAACAACAGTTAATAAGGAGTCTTGAGTACTCTTGCAAAGGCTCTGCACAAAACAAGTTTAATAGGCATTGTCAATGCACCGGGGTATAACATTGCATTGGTCTGTGCTGATGCCTGCCCCATTTGTTCAACTCCCCAAAATCCTCAATCAATTGCATCATCCCAGAATGGTATCATACATCAAACAACAGCAACCCACTGGCAACTCCTTTGTTTACAAACGTATGTTTGACAGACATGTCTTATTGCTTCTGATTCACAAGACACACATACACAGTTCAAGTAAGTGTATGTCATAAAGTTACCTGCTGATATGACGAGTCCTCCGGGCGAAAATCGCTGCTCGTCTGTTCGAATTGAAGGTTGAAATGAGGGAGTCGGTGTAGCAGGTTGACCCACCACGGCGGTGAGTAGTTGACAACCGCTGCCATGGTATGAGGGCTGTGGACGCTTTAGGGAAACTGATCTGTGTGGTCAGTCAAAAATGAAATAATGGACTGAGCCCGCGTCATAAAGTTATTGTTAGCAAGCGGTCCAGCAAAACCAAAGAGATTCCTATGTCCGAAAGCAGAACGTCAGACCTAATGCATTGTGGTCCAACGTTAAACTGTACCTGAGATATCGGTTGTCACTTCCTTACGGTACTAACAAACGGGTAGCTAACTATATCCATTGTCATATAACACTACCATGTTCACTTCTGTCATGTGTAATACTAAACTGTGTCAAAAAATCTGAAGGAGGAATAGGCTACCCAGTCAACTAACGTTAACTTCACGAACACCCCCACGCAGATGACAGTCCATCCACCTTATTGTAGTTGCCTGTCCGTCTGGTTAACTACTGTACAGATGACGTAACGTTATTTTGCTAACGGGATAGCTTCCCAACTCAAAATGCAAGTAACCTTAGCTAGCTAGCCGGCTAACTATTGTTGTTGAGCAATTCTACAGAACGCATCCATTCCATGCAAATACTTTCGTAAGAAAAAATGCGTAGCTAAAACATTTGATTTGATTCTCAATAATTCATTCTAGAGTATAATTTGACTGTCCTTTCCTCGTTATCAGTCATAGCCAGTTGATTGTTACTCGTGTTCCAATGTATCAAGTTAGCAGCAGGCTAGTTGGCTTGCTAACTAGCTTAGCGAATATATCCGTGCTCCGTCCGTGGTTGCTCCAGTTCCATTTGCGCCCTTTGTCTTTTCTTCAATTTTCCTAAATGGGTTGATTGCGACCAAGTCTTTTACTGTATTGCAAAGTAGTTTAAAGTGGACAATTCCCGTTCCTTCACTAAAGATAAACAACAATTCGGTGAACTGTTCAGGGAACTACGACGCTGCAACCTCGACACCATCCGATGCAGATTGCAGTCCCGCTCGCACCCACAACAACCCCACTCCTCACGCAGCGCCGCTGTCTCGTTGCAAATGATTTGTGTGTAGTGGCCTCTGGTGGCGAGATGGTGAAGCTACACACACCCAGGCATATTTGGAGTAAGAGCGAGTTATCAATTCGACCTGCTGAGTAAAGGGATACATTAACAAACTATTGGGCTCTATCCAGGAAATCATTATAACACATACTGTACAATAACAACATTTTTGTAATTATCAATTTAGGGTCCTGCTAATTACTTGACTGTTTTTTTCACTCCTTCGGGATCTATTGGAGGAGACAAATCACCCATCAAACTTTTAGACCATCTGAACCCAAAATAGACTTGTAGACCATCTGAACCCAATGTAATCATATACAAATTTGTATATCAATATCCAATAAATAGATTTGGTGCACTGGTCCTCAAAGAGATGTTCTTTGATTTATTTGGCTAGAGTGTTTTTCAAATCAAGTTATGGTTAGGCAGAGGTGGAAAAAGTACTTGATTGTCATACTTGAGTAAAGCTACCTTAATATAACATGACTCAAGTAAAACCGAAAGTAACCCATTAAAATACTACTTGAGTAAAAGTACAAAATAAAAGTAAATGCTATGGATCAAATTACTTATATTTAGCAAACCAGACGGCACAATTTCAATTTTATTTAGCAAACCAGACTTTCTCTTGATAAGTGTGTGAATTTGACCTTTCTCCTGTACTGCTAAGCATTCAAATTGTAACTAGTCCTTTTGGATGCCAGGGAAAATGTATGGAGTAAAAAGTACAACATTTTCTTTAGGAATGTAGTGAAGTAAAAATAGTCAACAATATAAATAGTACAGTAAAGTACATATATCCCAAAAAGCTACTTAAGTAGTACTCTAAAGTATTTTTACTTAAGTACTTTACACCACTGCGGTTAGGCTATGTCATAATTGCTCGGTTTCCAAAATTGGACTGAGAATGGGAATGCAATTATATTCTAGGGCAGAGGCATATTTGAGGTGTTTCAAGCCTTTGTGGGGGAGGGCCCATATACAATAACACTTGTTCACCTATGCTCCTATGTTCTGGATTCCTAATATCCAGTTTGCAGTAATCCAGGTCTTGTCTAGTGCCTACAATAATGTTTGGACATATATAGTACTGCTGCATAAGGTCTGAAATCTGGCAAAAGTCCAAAGTTCACTACAACTTTAAGAAATAGGAAATTATTCGAGGTTTTTTCTTCAGGAAATCACATGGAGGTGCTGTCGTGCTCACATGACAATCTGAACTATGGCAGGCGAGCTCAATGAAGGTAATTTGCTAAATACATGTTATGTTCCACATCTTTATGTTGGATTTAAGAATATGTTTTCGACTTTTTGTAAACGTTCTACGTGGCGACAGGCGAAATAACGTTCTTTTTTCGGGGGGGGGGGGGGTTATGTTTGTTCATTGTTCAGAGAACGCGGTGTGAAGTGTTCAGAGCTAAATATTGCAGCCTACGATTCGTGATGTAACTATAAAACCTGTCAATTTAAGATAAACAGTAATATAGTAGGTTTACTGCGAATTGTAAAATGCAGGCTACTCATCTGAGCATTAGATTACAAATTTAGCAAGGGTGTTTAGTTTATTAGGATCCCCATTAGCTACTGCACATGCAGCAACTACTCTTCCTGAGGTCCACGTAAAACTTACAAATACATAAGAGTACAGAACAGTAATAGACAAGAACATATAGGTGTAATTAAGGGTGATTTGACAGATAAACTCGTTTTTTTTATACAGTAGGGTAGGCTGCTGTACCGTTGCATTGGTCTGCTCATTGTCATGTTCTCACCTGGTTTGGATGTTACTGTACCATAGAATTACAATCTAGATTATATTTCTATGACCTGTCCAAGTCACGTATTCAACGTTCCATAGCATAGGACTAGCCTGGTCGTCTTCTATTTAGCTATTATATTCCACTACATGCCTCTCCTGTCATTTGCCTAAGAGACTTTAGGTACTCTTCATATGAACATTCTATCATTAAAATTTGATCCTGATTCGATAACCCTCACAGCTATCATCCAATCACAATATTTATGCAAATTAGACTAATAGAAAAACATTAATTTAATTCATACATTTAATTAGAAACATTCTAACATTAGGTATTCTGACTTAATACATATCATTGTAAACATAACATTGGGTGTGGGGAGAGCAGAGGATTCCCGTCTTGCTTCTTCTTCTATTTTTACCAGCCTCTTGGCAAACGACAGGAGTGGAAAGTTAGTTGGTACCCAGACTACCATAGGAAAGTTGTCGATAGTTATTTTTTTTCATTATGAAAATTACATATAATGGAAATGAGTGATACAAAGTATATTGAAAGCAGGTGGTTCCTGAGTTAATTAAGCAATTAACATCCTATCATGCTTAGGGTCATGTATAAAATTATTTTGGCTACCCATCCCACAGAGCATGATTGGCCACTGAATGGTTTGATGGGCATGAAAACGATGTAAACCATATGCCATGGTTGTCTCAGTCACCAGATCTCAACCCAATTGAACACTTATGGGAGATTCTGGAGTGGTGCCTTAGACATTGTTTTGTATTCAGGACATAAAGTTTGTTTCTTTGCCACATTCTTTGCAGTTATACTTTAGTGCCTTATTGCAAATAGGATGCATGTTTTTGAATATTTTTTTTCAGTACAGGCTTCCTTCTTTTAACTCTCATTTAGGTTAGTATTGTCGAGTAACTACATTGTTGTTGATCCATCCTCAGTTTTGTCCTATCACAGACATTAAACTCTGTAACTGTTTTATAATCACCATTGGCCTCATTGTGAAATCCCTGAGCAGTTTCCTTCCTCCCTGGCAACTGAGTTAGGAAGGACACCTGTATCTTTGTAGTGACTGGGTGTATTGACACACCATCGAAAGTGTAATTAATAACTTCACCATGCTCAAAGGGATATTACATGTCTGCTTTTTTTACCCATCTACCAATAGGTGCCCTTCTTTGAGAAACATTGGGATACCTCCCTGGTCTTTGTGGTGGAATCTGTGTTTGAAATTAAGTGCTCGACTGAGGGACCTTACAGAGTGTGTGGGGTACAGAGATGAGGTAGTCATTCAAAACTCATGTTAAACACTATCATTGCACACAGAGTAAATCCATGCAACTTATTATGTAACTTGTTAAGCAAATCTTTACTCCTGAACCTATTTAGGCTTGCAGTAACAGGGGTTGAATGCTTATTCACTCAATACATTTCAGCTTTTCATTTTTAACCAGTAAACATTTCAAAAAAAATAAATACAATTTGACGTTATGGGGTACTGTGTGTGTGTGGACCAGTGACACAAAATCTCATTTTATATTAAGGCTGTAACACAACAAAATGCACTGTAGATCCAAGTTGGCTAGACTTTAAATATAAATATTATCTGGCTACTCACTAGCAGGTGGGCTGGTGCTTGAGATTGTTTATGAGATCTGTGTTAAAGATGCACTATGCAGAAATCACTCAGCCATTTCCTGGTTACTAAAATTTGAATAGTTTGCCTAATTTCAGTTTGTGACAAAACAAGCAAATATAGTGGAGAGCATCATTGTACCATCTAACCACTGTGAAATATATTTTCCATAAGAAAAATATTGTATTTTCAGCTGTTTGAAGCTGATGTACAAAACGTAAAGTAAAAAAAACGCAAAAACGAAACTTAAGTACAGGAAGCATAGAAATAGCGCAAATAAAATAGATATACCGCTTCTTAGACTTGCTTTCCATGAATGACAGATCTATAACGCACATTTCTATGTGAACATGCTGGTTTGCCCAAAAAGTTACATTTTACACCTTTATTTTTCTATAATGCCAGTTACGAGAAGTTGGTCATTATTAGTGGATGTGCATGATTCTGGTAAAAAATTATAACAAAAATTGCATTTTCGTAGACTGATTTGAAAGCCAGATCAGTGATTATGCAAAAATGCAGGTTAATCTATTTTGATAAAATAATTATATTATTAGTGGCTCCTATGTTGAAGGCTTATTTTTTAGCCTAGGTATCATTTTATAAGCCCAGAATTCAGCCCTACCTGCACCTTAGAGACTGCTGCCCTGTGTACATAGTCATTGAACACTGGCCACTTTTATTATGTTTACATACTGTTTTACCCACTTCATATGTATATACTGTATTCTAGTCAAGGCTCATCTTATATAACTATTGCTGTACACACCTTTTCTATTCGTATACTGTCCATAGTTTCACACCATTATATAAATATACACTGAGTATACCAAACATTAGGAACACCTTCTGGCCCATGTTGATGCTGGCCCATGTTGACTCCAATGCTTCCCACAGTTGTGTCAAGTTGACTGGATGTCCTTTGGGTGGTGGACCATTCTTGATACACACGGAAACTGTTGAGCGTGAAAACCCCAGCAGCGTTGCAGTTCTTGACGCAAACTGGTGTGCCTGACACCTACTACCATACCCTGTTCAAAGGCACTTAAATATTTTGTCTTGCTCATTCACCCTCTGAATGGTAAACATACACTATCCATGTCTCAAGGCTTTAAAATCCTTCTTTAACCTGTCTCCTCTCCTTCATCTACACTGATTTTAAGTGGATTTAACAAGTGACATCAATAAGGGATCATAGCTTTCACCTGGATTCACCTGGTCAGTCTGTAATGGATAGAGCAGGTGTTCTTAATGTTTTGTACAATGTGTAAAATATCTATATATATATATATATATATTAGTCGGACTCTGACATTGCTCATTCTGATATTTCATTTGGAGTGTGTGTGTTTCTGTATTGTTAGGTTTTACTGCACTGTTGGAGCTATAAACAAGTATTTCGTTGCACCTGCGATAACATTTGCAAAATATGTGTATGCAGCCAATACATTTGATTTTGTGTAGGTTAAATGAAATCGATGTTGCCATGATGTTTAACCACAAGTCATGCAGTTAATAGAAATGTCTTCATCCACATAAATCCATGCCTAATGGTTTGTGCACCTCCTCTGTCAGGATCAGTGCCTCCATACTACAGGGAGGTGTATGAGGCCATCCGGAGTAAGATAGAGGAACGAGTGCAGGTGGAGGTCTTCCAGAGGTTGCTCAGCAGAACAGATCTCCCCAGTGCTGTGCAGGGCCAGGTGAACACAACGTTTTCTTTACTTGTTGTCACATCTATGATTTAGAATGGCCGCCAAATGTGGAAAGGGAGTTCTGGCTGTTTGTGGCTGGTTTTTTTTAGGCTCAAGTTTTTGTTGTTATGAAACAAGCACAGGCTGGTTTGTTATGTATTATTATTGTTATGTATTGTTATGTATTATGACCTATGGGTTTTTTATCCTCTTCCCTTCTTGGAACTCCAAGAAAAGTGAACAAGACATTCTGCAGAACAGGAAGTAGACCCTAAACAGAAAAGACTTGAAAAACATCAAGCGCTCTTTGATACAAACCATTCAACTCTATTCAAAGACCCTCTCAAGCCTATATTTGTTTTACCACTAAGTACTAAGGGGGTAATTACAATACTAGTTCCAACACCAGTTATTAGAAAGGGCGGTTTCTGCTAACTATCTCCTTGCTGCCATTTAATTAGTGGTATTTGCTTCAGTAAAGCTTACTGGAAAGTGATGGTATTTGAGGGGATGGCGGTTAAAAGTTGTGTTATTCAAGAGCACATGGGACATGAAAAATACAACGTGTTACACGTTAGCCATGGAAACGCTTCATTGATGTATTTCAGCTGAGACCACATGGTTCAGTTTGATGTTTCTTACTGTATTATATCATTACTAAAGTGTGTTCTGCATTTTCTCGTCAACCACTGCTGAATGTATACCTTGGATCGAGCAATGACCTGTTAAGAGAGTCCTGTAATGTCCTGTCTTTTTCAGATTGCTGAGCATGTTGACTACACTGATGGATTCTTAAGCAAGTTGTCCCTATATAAAGCACTGGCGTTGATCGCGCTTGCTCAGCAAGGAAAGCAACCAAGCCCGAAACTCTTAGAGAACTGCAAACAAGGTAAGCCTTTTAGCGAGTTGTTTTCAAGGGAGGACACAGCAGTAAATGTGTAGCTTAATGAGTAGCTTGGCTGTTTAGTATCTAAGGTCAAAAACCTTTGTGACCCCTATGAACAGCTTGTGTGAGAAAGTTCAGTTCACTATATATTTCTTGTGTGAAGTTGAATATGCATGTGACAAGCTGAAGTACACATTGAATTTGCACACAAAAGAAGCAAGTGTGCTGTCCTAGTTTTATCATAGTGTGTTGTATTTGTTGGCCGGTTTCCTCTAACCTCTGGGCATTGCGTCCGGGAATACACCAGCTCCCTTCCCATGTCTCTGTAAAAGACCTTTCCCTGCCATTTTTTATTCCTCTGGAACAGCTCTGTGAAAATCATAATGAAAGTTACAGGAAGAACTCTTCCCTCTCTCTTAAGTACACTTGTATTTCTTGATTGTATTCTGCGGCTAGGTTTTTGAGTGTTACAGTGTTCTTAAGTTGGAGAGGAGTCGTCGTCTTTTGTTTTTCAGAGGTAGCCATTACTCCGAACACAGCCCTGAGTTAGAGCTCTGTTCCAAAGCTCATATGATTATTTAGGGCCCTCTGTGTTATTTCAAGTGCTGCCAATATGGCAGCTGACCGCTTTCTGTGAAATTGATGTCACGTTTTCTCTGCTGAGCTATGGTAGAGCTGGTTTCCTGGTTGTTGTAGGAGGACTATTAACTCTGCTCATATCTCTGGAATGTCAAGGAGGGCTACATTCAGGATCACATGAATCACACCATCATAATTGTTTGAAAGACTTAAGAGACATTTGAGTTTAGGGAGAGTCATGTGTGCTTTCTAATGGTGTCAAGTCTAGTTTCCTCAACATTACGAAAGGTGTACCGCAGGCATTGGTATTGGGACCTGTGCTCTTTACTATGTATATATAGTGCCGTGAAAAAGTATTTTTACCCCTTTCTAATTTTCTTTACTTTTGCATATTTTTGATACTGAATGTTATCAGATCTTCAACCAAATCCTAATATTAGATAAAGGGAACCTGAGTGAACAAATAACACACAACTTTATTTATGAAATAAATGTAAAAAGTATGCCACACCCAATGCCCCTGTGTGGAAAAAGTAGTTGCCCCCTTACACTCAATAACTGGTTGTGCCACCTTTTAACTGCAATGACTCCAACCAAACACTTCGTGTAGTTGTTTACCAGTCTCATGTCACTGTGGAGGAATTTTGGACCACTCTTTCATGAAGAACTGTTGTAACTCAGAAACATTTGTGGGTTTTCAAGCATGAACTGCTTGTTTCAAGTCCTGCCACAACATCTCATTAGGATGAGGTCTGGACTTTGACTAGGCCATTCCAAAACTTAAAATGTATTGCTTTTTAGCCATGTAGACTTAATTGTGTGTTTTGGATCATTGTCTTGATGCATTACCCAGCTGTGCTTCAGCTTCAGCATGCAGACGGATGGCCTAACATTCTCCTGTAGAATAATCTGATACAGAGCAGAATTCATGGTTCCTTCTATTAAGGGATGTTGTACAGGTCCTGAGGCAGCAAAGCATCCTCAAACCATCACACCACCACCACCATGCTTGACCATTGGTATGAGGTTCCTACTGTGGAATGCAGTTTTTTGTTTTCGCCAGGCATACTCAGGCATGTTGTCCAAAAAGTTACACTTTTGAATCAATCATAGAACATTCTTCCAAGAGTCTTGATGATTATCCAGGTGTCTCCGGGGGCTTTTTGGCAAACTTGGATAACATATGCTGACGAAAACCAAACACTGCATTCCACAGTAAGAACCTCATGACAACGGTTAAGCATGGTGGTGGTAGTGTGATGGTTTGGGGATGCTTTTCTGCCTCAGGCGATGTGAGATACTGATCAACAACAACAGGAAGTATTTGGTTGCAGTCATTGCAGCTAAAGGTGGTACAACTAGTATTGAGTGTAAGGGGCAATTCATTTTTTCACGCAGGGGAATTGGGTGTTGCATAATTGTGTGAATTAAATGAATAAAATAAGTATAACTTTTTTTGTTATTGGTAAACTCAGGTTCCCTTTATCTAATAATAGGTTTTGGTTGAAGATCTTGTAACATTCAGTATCAAAAATATGCCACAAATTGAGAAAGTCTGAAAGGGGGCAAATACTTTTACCAGACTGCAGCAAGCCACTACTCTTAAACCGTTGGATGCTATCTACCGTAGCGTGCTTCACTGACAGGTTTAATACTCATCACTGCATCATGTATCAGAAGGTTGGCTGGACCTCACGAAAATCCTGTAGATTACTTTATTATTCCTTGTTTACAAAGCTCTGCTCCACAAGATTCCAACATACCTCACTTCCCTGTTGAAATATTTCAATATGAGATACCGATCCCGTTCAGAGGTTTTCTTAACTCTTGAGGTCCCGGTTGTCTCCACAAAGTTTGGTAAATTCGCCTTTAGTTTTAACGCACCACAGTTCTGGAATACCTTACAAACCATTTCCACCTGGATTCCCTGGTGCCGATAGGGCAGTTTAAAACTCTGTTGGTAAATGAGTTCACGCAAGTGTGTCCTCAGGCACCTTTGCAAATGAGACACTGTTCTCAATTGGGCTTCCTTGATTAAATAGAAGTAGCCAAAAAAATGTGAGTGGGAGATTTCAAGTGTCTGAGGGATCAGAGGGCAACTAAGGTGAAATGTCAAATGTACACTGGAACATGCTTGCTTTTCCCACACAACTTGGATGTGTGTAGGAGCATTTTTCTTATATTCAAACCTGCACTACAGGAAATCATAAATTATGTCTATTAGTTCAATAGAGCTGGATGTGTACACTTTGTCTGTGAGCATAGATGTGCTGATTGCCTTCTAGAGAAATGAGTAGATGAGAGCATTGGTTACTCATGTTACTCATGTTTGATTTGACAGAGTTCCCTAAGCCCCAACTTGGCGAGTTCAAGGTCCTCCAGACTCTGAGGATGCAGCCAACTCAGGAGAGCCCCCTCACGGTGCCCCAGACCCTGGGCAAGCTGCTTGCCAGGGAGACAGTCCAGGTGGAGCTAATTCCTGAAAAGAAGGGTCTGTTCCTCAAACACGTGGAGTACCAGATCACCAGCCAGGTGAAGGCTGCATTTAATTACATATGAGAGTAACATAAATGGCCTTTGTTAGAAGAACAGTCAAGGAAATTATTCATAGAAAAGGTCAAGCACATACTTTACCATGTATTTACCTTGTTACTTCAAATAGGTCACAATTGTGCATTACAAGCAACATATTTCTGTATAGGAATTTTGATCATAACTCCAAAAAGCCTGTAATTCCCTCTGGCTATGTTCCTGGCTCCTCAATTATTTCTGCATTTTTGGCTTGGTGAAACGAATGGCTTTAATGCTTGTTGGTAAGGGTCCATCTAAGAATGAATGTATGCATACAGTACATTGCATCGTTTACACTGGATGCCTAAGCTGAACAGAGCTGGTGTTGTTTCTGTGCAGTGAGCATTCCCAAACAGTGTGAACTAAAGCCAACCCATGACAAACACATCCATTGTCAATATATTTGTTGAATTCACAACCCAAAGCATTATGTTATTTTGCACATCTCTGTTATTCACAGATAATATTTGTTTGAACTTTTTCAGCATTTTAAGATCTCTGTTTACCGGCGGTACACTGATTTCGATGTCTTCCACGAGCTCTTGCTGCAGAGGTTTGCCTACAGAATGGTGCCTGCACTGCCGCCTAAGAGAATGCTGAAAGGAGGTAAATGGAGGATGTCAGTCAGAACGTTTGATTATTAGGAGGAGAGTGAGGCTTTGATCTGTAAATAATAGTGTTCCACTCTGCATCAGAGCTGGGGGGTCCTGCTGCTCCAAAGAAACTCCAATTCTATTAATCCAACTTCACCTGTGTTCCCACAGCAGACATGAACTCTGTCTTCATATTACCATTATTAGATACCATTGTTATTACTTTATTCAGGGTTGGGCGGATAACTTGAAAAATGTAATCCGTTACTGATTACAGTTACATGATAAATAATCATTTGAATTACTCCAAATAAGTAACCTAATCCAATTACATTTTTGATTACTTTTGCATTACTTTCACTTCTAGCATCCAGACATATTTGCAAACGCTTAAAACTGTTGATTTAATGTAGTATTCTTTAATTTAGTAACATGATTATTTCCAAATGGGGTGAGAGTATAGCTTAAAGATCCTATAATTCATGTTATATTCTATGTGTAAGAGCATAGTCACAGGGCTCCATACTAACATTTTCACTTGTTGGCACCAGCCCATGATTTGGTTGCACCACAATTGCTGTCGGGTCACGCAATAGAAAACAATGGTAGCCTCATCGTCTTATAAAGCAATTCCGCGTTTTTTATTCAGAGGTGTACTAGAATACTAACATGGTATGATTCAAGAAATACACGGTTTATTCTAACATCATGTTCAAGTACAACTGCATGATTCCAGCTATTTTAATTTGCAACCTAAACTGGTGATTGTCAAGGATTTGGGGTTTGGCATCTAGGCAATTATTATTATTTTACTATGAAAATAGGGTTACAGAATTGTTATATTTTTTTTGTTCAATAGATATTCATTTGTCTACATCTTTTTGGGCATTTAATTAACATTTTGAGGCTAGTTTATTTGGGACTAATTCACCAGCTGAGGAATTGGTTAGCTAGATCACTAACTCAAAATCTAGCATATTATTGATGTAAATGTATATCTAACAGTACATTTAATCTATATGCCTATACACCCACCTTGAATGCCCGACGTGAGTGCCCTTTGTTGAATATTAAATACAATTCAGACCAGAAAGCTTAGACCCTTTTTCTTTTAAACAGTATCAACATTGGTGGCATTCAATAGTGTTTTCCCCATGATTAGGGCTACATTTTGAAATATTGTGCAATCAGAAAGCATTCCATAAAGGAAAGAGAGTCTGAAACTGCACTACTTCAAAGCAGCAAGCAGGAACTCTGTTGTCCAGATGATTTGCATTGACCAGTGAGCCAGGTGTAAATGTTTTGGAAGCCTTACCAATTCATTCAACCACATAAGAAGCCATCCACCCTTGATGGGCGATCAGCAGAATAATAGAATCTCTGAGGGCATGTGAGAAGTGCTGAGGCTAAATGACAGCAATGATGACAAAGTTTTATCAAGATGAAGTATATCAAATCAAATCAATAGATAGATGAAGTAATCCCGTCAAGCAATTAGCTGTTTTTAAGAATGTAAGTAATCCGATTACACTTTTTAAAAAGTAATCCAGGTTGATTAGTTACTTCAAGAGCCACTGTATTACATAAAACGGTATGATATCTTCTGTTTTACGGAAGCAGAACAACTGAATATGCTGGCTCTTTAACTGACCTCTGTCTGTCTACAGTCCTGACCTCCATGTCTGAGAGGGACTTTATAGAGGGAAGGCGGCGTGCTCTGGGCCGGTTCATCAACCTAGTGGCACGACACCCCTTCTTCTCTGAGGACGAACTGGTCAAGACCTTTCTCACCTTCAACGGCTCGGTACGTCTCTGCTACTGAAAAGACCACCTTGGTTCATCTCTGCTAGTTGTCTATGCCAAGTTCACATTGGGCTTGCCATGGATAATGACCGTACTGCTCACACAACTTTACTCTCTCTCTCTTACTCTCAGGATGTTCAAGTGAAAATGCGTGATGCTTGCAAGAAAATGGGAGATGAATTCATGACTAATACAATGGCAACTCTGGCAAAGGTTTGTATTGTTTCTATTATGAAATAGTGCATCAAATGACTATTTGATATCCTACTGAGACACAGCAGTGTGAGTCTTGGTACATCTGTGCTGTAGGATTATCTCCCAGCTGATATCCAGGCCCAGTTTTCATCAAGCAGAGAACTGATCAGGAATATCCACAACAGCTTTCACAAGCTGCGGGACCGGGCAGAAAAGATGGCCGAGCGCTCCAAGGAAAACGCCACTGATTTGCTAATGTTTGGAAGGGAGCTCAGGTACAGAACTCAGCATTTAAGGGCATAAAGCTCTCTTTCTCTATCGCCCCTCTCTACGCAAGTGTTTTGGCCCAAGGAAATGTATTATGCTAGCTACTCCACCCATACAACAGTTTTGGGGAAGAAAATGTTGGCAATTGTGAAGGATTTGTTTTCTTTTCCTTTTTCGGGTTTCACTTCAAATCGTTTTTGTCAGCCAAGACACCGTACTGGTCCAGCTTCTCTAGTTATGCTTTCTGTTGCAGTACACTGGGCTCCGACAGTTCACCCATTCCCTCTCTGGCCTCATCCCAAAACACCTGGGGCATTCTCCGTCAGTCTCTGAAAGGCCTTTCCGTGGAGTTTGCTCTGCTAGCCGACAAAGGTGCTCAGCAGGTACAATCCAACTCACTGTATACGTACCGCCTGCTCTACAGTGCTATTGCCAAACTACCTGCGTGCAAAACAATTCATTCATTGATATCTTAAGGGGAGGAGAGAAGAGGACGATGTTGTGGAAAAGCTGAATCTATTCTTGGATTTGCTGCAATCATACAGAGTGAGTTTGAGAAATGTAAAAAATGCAGTTACTGAAGAACTATGTATCGTGTTAATGCAATGTTAGCAGTATTATTACAAATGTACCACACAGGTATAACAGCAACTTAATTTAGAGTGTTAGCAATACATCTTTGACCCATGTGGCTCAGTTGGTAGAGCATGGTGCTTGCAACGCCAGGGTCGTGGGTTTGATTCCCACGGGGGACCAGCACGAAAAAGTATGTACTCACTACTTACTGTAAGCCGCGCTGGACAAGAGTCTCTGTTAAATGACTATAATGTAAAATAAATAAATAAATAGGGTAGTTATTTAGTAATTTCTTACCCAGTGTGTGTGTGTGTTGTTGTATCCCATAGGATCTGTGTGAGCGGCATGAGAAGGGAGTATTGCACGAGCACCAGAGAGCGCTGCAGAAGTACGGTATGATGAAGAGGCAGATGATGAGTGCCACAGTGCAGCCCAAAGAGCAGGTGTCAGTGGAGCAACTGGAGTCTCGCATTGTGCAGGTTCTCTTTCTCATTCATTCTACCTCCTTCTCTATCTCTCACTCTCTCACACACTCACTCAGTGTGCTTGAAAACACTCTTCCTTCCTCATTTACTCAGGGTTGTCACATGTCAAATCAACACTGTTGACATTATTTCATCTTCATTATCCTGACATCACAGGCCAACCCACCCTCCCTCCTTCGGAGAGAAGGTCCTCTCTGACATTGAGAGGAAGGAGGGAACAGCATTTTCCAATATGCCATCATTGGGGAGTTGATTGATACCCTGGTATAAGGATTGATGTCCTTGTATATCCTACCACATTTCTCATACTAAACCATTTTAGGACGATATTGCATTTGACATTTGGGCATTTCAGCCCTTAGAATGGATCTCATATGTCATGTTTTTCAACACTGACTTCTACAGACAAGGCCATGACAGCATAGTCTTATGATCAATGAGGCTGTTCCTCTTGATAACCATCATATGGTTGTGGTTTGTGAAGTAATGGTTTGTATCCTCCCCCAACAGCAGGAGAACGCCATTCAGACCATGGAACTGCGGAACTACTTCTCCCTGTTCTGCCTTCACCAAGAGACTCAGCTCATCTTCACATACCTGCCCATCACCTCTCACATCCTGGGAGCCTTCGTCAACTCACAGGTCCAAGGTCACCAAGAGGTGAGACTCACCTGGAAATATAGTGTCAGGCATGGATTTCTAAGGATTTAGTTGAAGTAGTGGAGCACACAGTTCATAGGTTGGTGTGTGTGTTGATTCTAATCTTTAATAGATACACAATTATAAGATGATCGTCTTGTAATTTTGGCCAGAGGATGCTTTCACTGTAACAGACTACGTTGTTTGTTTGATAACTAGATGGGTGCAGTGTGGAATGATCTCCAGCAGAAGCTTGGGTGTCTCTTCGGTGTCGATGAAATGCAATCCCCTCCTCTTACACCCAAGTAGACACCCATGTCCCCTTCTCTCTCAACGAGCGACGAATATGCTGCTTTGCAAGCCAAGAGACAGTCAAAGTCTCAGAAGGGACTGATGGTGAACTGTTTTCATAAAACCTTGAAAGACACTACAAACTGTGCCTTAAGTATCAATCAGTGGTGAGTAAATGTAGTTTACTCACTTTTTTCTTTGTGGGACAGTTTATCCATCTTTTGCGGAAAAATGCATGGAAGTTTAGGGAGCGCTACTTTTTTCTCTGCTACCCGGCTATCAGTTTACCCACTTTTTTATTTTTACCACTATATCACTGATTTCAATGAATGGATGTGGTCTGCACCTCGAGATATATTATACTGTGCGTGCATCCTCAATAGGGATGTCAGAGGTTGATCAGTCAAAGGAGCTCATTGGGAAGTGGAAGAGTGCTTTGAAGAATGTGTACTGCTGCCTTGCTGTATGAGGAGAGGAAAATATTGATTTCATAATTGATATATAGGGAACATTTTGTTGAAAAGCTGGACCTTTCTGTGTTATTTTGTAGCTCACTGCCTTTACCATATGAGGGACTTCTTACCTACACTTCTTGGAGGATCATTCGCCTATGTTGACGTATAATGTAGTGTCTTATTGCAGGCAGACAAATTTAAGAATGTAAGAATCCACTAATTAAGCTGATTGAAGATGTTGCCACACAGAGACGATAGGTTTCCTTGCCGCAGCCAGGTGGTGGCAATATAACCTTTTGTGTTTAAAATGACTAACGTAAATGTTTAGAAAGATTCTAATCAGGGCAAAGCCTAATTTCTGATAAAGACAGGCAAACCAATATGTATTAAAGTAAGTGTAGTAGCAGCATGCTATTCAATGGTTTGTTGGGAAGTACAACATAAGTATTAATCATCCTACTGACCACACTTGTGCAACTGGGCTTGCTAGCTTGTTGTGTTGATATTCATGCAAAGGACTTCAGATTCCTCGCTTCAATCGAATCTTAGTTGCAGTACTGTGAAAAGCTACTTCAGTTTCTACGCAAGAGCCGAGCAAGCTATCAAGAGGAAGTTTGATCAAATGTAAATAATTTATGGCTGATAACACTCCACCTGACCAATGGTGAACATACCAAAGAAACATGCTACAATGCCACACAGTCATTAGTGCAATTATGAAGTAATTATCCTGTAATATTTTATTTCAGGTAGAAATTAAATGTGCTCTGTGTTAATGCTTCTGACATGTTTGCAATGTTTCAGTTTGAATTGAGCTGCAATGGTGGTTCAGTGTTGACTTAGTGTAGATTTGAAGAAAACTATATTTTTCTGTGTATGTAATATTCAAGAATATTCTGATTGATCTTTTTCAATAATATACCCAATGATTTGTCCTCTTATTCAACAGTATACATTGATTCCATGTCTAAAGCATAAGATTGTTGGTAAAGTTTCTCATTATTTGATCTGATGAAGAATTCAGTTTTCCACTCACAATTTTGAAGGTTTTACGTAACCTGTTCTTGCAAAATTCACCCTCTTGCAGGATGTGCAACTTGCATGTGTTTTACATGTAATTAAAGTACATGAAGGCTGTGTAACAATATGTTGTCTCCCAATTAGAACTGAGTTATATTAAAGAGCTCTGGGCCAATACGTTTTGTTATTCAATGCATTATTTTTTGTCCTCTGTGGAACTGTTAATTGGTTCCTCACAAGTTCTTATTATTGTGTCAACATAAGATATTGTCATAACCTTGTTTTTTTGGCAAGTCTTAAATAATAAGAGGAACTAATGCTTAATCTGATCTTTGAGAAAGAACATTGGAACTAGGTGAATGATGTGGATACAGGACCATTAACTATTGTAGTTATGTTGAATCTCACTTAAATAAAAAGTATCAGATACCCACCCGTCTCATTATTATTATTTGGCTCCCGAGTGGTGCAGCGGTCTAAGGCACTGCATCTCCGTGCAAGAGGAATCCAGGCTGTATCACATCCGGCCATGATTGGGAGTCCCATAGGGCGGTGCACAGTTGGCCCAGCATCGTAAATAAGAATTTATTCTTAACTGACTTGCCTAGTTAAATAAAGGTTCAATTTAAAACAATTCCCTGATACATTTAATTAAACAGGATGTCGAACAATCAAAATCATTGTCATTCCAGTTTACCATACCACCTGTTTGATAAAGTGATGCATTCTTTACTAAAGAGCACACTGCATTCACACATACTTTAATGTAATATAAACACAATAGTGGAATGGGATACATATGTCAGCAACATTTAAACATCCCGTATTTAGTTTTGGCTCAGTGGGAATTATTATTACTGATTCACAGGCATATGGTCACTGGCAACAAAGTGTTTGTTAATTTACAAAGACCTGGGGATTTCTTGGCACTGAACAAGGGTAGCTGGAATCAGTAGGAATTCTGCAGTATTTCTCCAGGGATGTTTTAGGTAGACAACATGCTCTTTGACAGTATGAATGAGTCAGAGGCCAGTAGTCTGTCTTAAAGCCTTTCTACCTCCTCCAACTTGTGTTCGATGATCAAGTCATGACCCTGAAATTTGAAGTAGCCCAAGAACTTCTTCTTTTGAAGCATCAGTGGAAACCACAGAATATCGTCAACCCACATCTGACTGAAGGGTATTTTGTCAGAGTCGAACCACTGCGGCCGCATCTCTATAAGAGAAAAGGTATAAGTTAGTGAACTTCGTCAGACAACAGTCTAAGAAATGTCTATAAAAAGGCACGTAGTATAGGGTCAGCAGTCTCTTCCAGGAAAACTATGGGGTCTATGATTATAGCCTGTTGGGCTATGAGTTTATCCTGGTCTCCAAACCTGGCCCTACATAGAATGCATGAGATTGAGAAGGAATACCATCCGACTCTGTTGGCTCCCCGTTGTAGTTGTCAGCTCGGAAAACATGCACATCAAGCAGCTCTGTTTCTCCGATGAATTCAAATTTGATATTTCCAATCTTATCAAGTGCATCCACTGTGAGGCCACATTCCTCCTGCAGTTCTCTGGGGAATAAAAACAAAACAAACATTTGCAAGTAGAGAGAAAGTAGCAGGAAAGTGTGTAGGCTTCAGATAACAGGCAATCAGACCATGCCTACTGTAACATCACAATATGACATTTATGGGGGTATGTAGTGTCAGATGCTGCCCAGTGCTGGAATATGTTAGCAAATTGTTCAACCAAATAGTAGGAAAACCTTTCAAGGCATCTACCGAGGACTGCAACCAATCTCACCGCCTGGCAGCCTCTTCAATAGTCTCCCCAGGTTGGACTTTGCCACCAAACCCATTCCACTTCCCTGCTCCGAACCCTCTCTTCTTCATGCCCAGCAGCACCCGTCCAGGCTGCACCACCAGCACCAGGGTCAGCAGCTTGTTGGTCAACATTGTACCTGTAATATACATAATCAGTGTGTAATAATCAGTAGACCACAATCCATGGTTGACCTCACTCTCTTGGTTGCATCGAAGCTACAGTATCTCTAGAAATGATACATTTCAGATTATTCAGCAGCATTCTGTAAAGTTATTTTCTGCCAAAACACTTTTGTAAGAGTTCTGGTACGCAAGAAGACGTTACAACAGTGCACAGCAGCAAACTAAAGTAGCCTTTTATTGCATTCTTCAAGTAGACTAGAAGTAAAAATCCATGCAAGTAACTTGCCTTTATAGCAACTTTTAGGTTGTCAATCTAGTCCTTTAAATGGTTTTCGTAGATTTGAGTTATCCAGATTAAATAACGAATTTCTCCAATCCCGCGTTGACTGTGGCAATGCCTGCCATGTGATCGTATTCAATGTGTCGGGGCACTGCCATGTGGTCGTATTCAATGTGTCGGGCACTGACCTGTAGCATTCGACATTGATAAAAACAATATAGGATAAAGTTGGTCGTTTTAGTTAAAGATCTGTGAAAATGTGTTACCCTCAAATATTGTCGACTGGAAACAAAAGTATAATGCCACATATCAAACAATTCCATAACTGGTGATATCAGTTGCTGTAGTATTACGGTAACATCTTTAATTACGCATCCTCATATAATTTAACACGTTTGAAAACAAAATAATTGCCACCCGTTATAACTTCTCCAAAATAAATCGATCTGCGCAGATTATGTGCATCATTGACGTTCTCGGACACATGAATTAGCTGCGTTCAATTTAGCTCGCGCGGCGCGCCGGGTTGGCGGATTACGCGTGATTCTAATGTCGCCCTGCAGGACTCCCGGGAGCGCTAAATCGCGGAGTCGGCTGTCTTTGACTAAATCGAGCGTGTCCAACAAACTCATGTGATCAGGAAGTGCAACTACAAAATCGAACGAAATGCTGTTTGCCAGCAGCATTAGCACATCGTTGCCATTACATTTAGCAAAATAATGTGGTACTCAGTGTTACAAAAATCATATATACATACCTCTGTATATCTCCTAAAAAAGGCTGCGCATAATCTAAAAGGAAAGAGTACTGCTGATCAGCGCTGGATAGTTCGGCAGTTTAATGACCCCTTTGTGAAGGCTGCCCATGTGCACAACTACCGGTGTAGAAGCGCCTTCAAACTGCTGGAGATTGATGACAGATACATACACACGTTTAAAACCCGGTTTCAACGCAATAGATTGTGGCGCTGCACCGGGTGCTTGGAGCTAGATCGCTGTTCACAAGGTCAACTCAACTGCGGCTAGTGAGTACGTACTGTATTTACCCAACTGGCAGATTAACACATGACATACTGTTATAATTAACCTACCAGCCAGGCCAAATATATATCTTCCTGCGTCTGACATTCTTTTGATTACCATGTTTATTTGTATTTATTTATCTAACCTTTATTTTATCAGGGAGTCATACTGAGACCAAGGTCTCTTTTACAGATGAGCCCTGAATTACATAAACTACAGAAAATACGCACAATAGAAATAAACACAAGCAGAAAGAACAACATGGTCCTAAAAAACAAACACATTCATCAGTAATACGGTCCTCAGTCAGCTTTCTGAATGGACCTAGAGGCACCAGAACATCACATTCATCAGTAATACGGTCCTCAATCAGCTTTCTGAATGGACCTAGAGGCACCAGAACATCACATTCATCAGTAATACGGTCCTCAGTCAGCTTTCTGAATGGACCTAGAGGCACCAGAACATCACATTCATCAGTAATACGGTCCTCAATCAGCTTTCTGAATGGACCTAGAGGCACCAGAACATCACATTCATCAGTAATACGGTCCTCAGTCAGCTTTCTGAATGGACCTAGAGGCACCAGAACATCACATTCATCAGTAATACGGTCCTCAGTCAGCTTTCTGAATGGACCTAGAGGCACCAGAACATCACATTCATCAGTAATACGGTCCTCAGTCAGCTTTCTGAATGGACCTAGAGGCACCAGAACATCACATTCATCAGTAATACGGTCCTCAGTCAGCTTTCTGAATGGACCTAGAGGCACCAGAACATCACATTCATCAGTAATACGGTCCTCAGTCAGCTTTCTGAATGGACCTAGAGGCACCAGAACATCACATTCATCAGTAATACGGTCCTCAGTCAGCTTTCTGAATCGTCCCAGAGGCACCAGAACATCACATTTAAGAACATTTTGAAGATTGTTCCACAAATGAGGTGCAAGAAGGGTAAATCAGCTTTTAGTTAGCTTTTAGTTAATTTCCAGAGTTAACCATCCCTGAGACCGGGTGTGCTAACTCATATGTCTAAAGTTTAGTCAAGATGTTAGGTACAGTGGGACTTTTTGTAAACGGGCTTTATAAATGAAAACATAGCAATGGGACATCAAAGAGGGACAACCAACTTTCTGGTAGAGAATGCAGTGATGGCTACTAAAACTGTCGCCCGTAATAAAGCATAGCATAGTACGCTATGATAAGTTGTATCTAATGGCTTTAATGAAGTGGCAGCTGCGTTCATATAGATGATGTCGCCATAGTCTAGGAACAATAGGAACGTCAACTGAAGAATCTGCTTTCTACTATTTAGCGAGAGGCAGGACCTATTTCTATAGAAGAAGCTTCTTACTAACTCATCAATATGCTTTTTAAAGACAGTTTTCATCTATCCCTGTAAGCAGGGACACGATCAATATGAAAACCATCCAAAGGACGCATGCTTAAATCATCAGTTATTTTTATGCGCTCTAGAGAACAACATGTACTTAGTTTTACCTGCATTCAGTAGGCCACTAATTTCAGGGCAATAAAGTTTTTCTGCAATACAATAAAGGCAGACTGTTAGCTCAGATAGAGCCTCGTCACCCGTGGGGGCAATAGGATACACAACAGTATCATCGGTGTACAAGTGCAGGTAAAATATTTTTTTACAGTCAATATTGTTAATGTAAAAAGTACAGGACCCAGAATCGACCCCTGCGGAACACCTTTCTTAATATCCAGAAAACCTGATTTAACACCATCAGTAGATACACATTAAGTTCTATGTGTCAAGTCATTTTTAAACCAGTTACATTCAGCCTGGTCTAAGACCACTTGATGAAAGCCTCTGAATTAGCAGTGAATTATCAACAGTTTCAAAAGGTCAATGAAGAGGGCAGCTCAATGTTGCCTTTTATCCATACAGTTAACCACATCATTTATAACTAGGGATGCAGCAGAGATAGTGCTACGACCTGGTCTAAAACCTGACTGATGTACATTTAGAATACATGTCAAAGATAAGAAAGTTTTTAGCTGAGAATTAATCAAGGATTCAATAATTTTATCGAGGCAAGAAAGTTTAGAAATAGGCTGATAATTATTTAGGTCACAAGGGTCACCACCTTAGTGAAGAGGGAGTACATGGGCCTTCTTCCAAACCCTGGGGATAGTACCAGATATAATCATCAGGTTAAACATATGGGTTAATGATTCAGCTATCAGGGGGGCAGAGAGCTGCAGCAGAAAATGGATCAAGCATATCAGCCCAATCTTAAGGCATCTAGCACATCACAGATAGTACATTTTTTAAATGAAAACAAAGATTCACCAGGGGTGCGTTTGTAAATTCACTCTGGATTGCCAGAGAGAGCTCAGTGCGCTCTGGGCGTTCATACATTCAGAGCATTTTCAGATTGTCCATTTGTAAATTCAGAGCGTTTCGCTCTCGGAGCATTCAGAGTGCACACCGTACGCTCTGGCTGAGGAGTAGTGTTGATCCGAGCGTTCTGACCTCACAGTGGCAGTCAAGCGCCCAAGCTCACTGGCTAAAGTTAGCTAGCAGGCTAGCTACTTCCAGGCATATATGAGAGAACACCTCACTCTGACAATTTTCTCGCCCTAGCAGAGCTGGTTAGGCTGTTTTTAAGGTATTCAGAGAGTTGGAAACCGTAACTGTCCTGCTGGCATCAATTTTAAATACAACTTTTTGCTGAGGTTTACTGACACCGGCCATATTTAACGGGTGTTGAGCATTCCAAAATTCATCAGTTATTCTGCACTCTGGCACACTCAGAGTGCACACTCTGGCACACTCTGGCACGCTCTAAAATCAGAGTAGTTCCAACTCGGGGTCAGGAATACTGGAAATGGTGGCTAAATCAGAGTAGAACATGTCATTTAAAAACCCTTGAGGAGAAAATGTTTTCAAATGTCTCTTCTTAATTAAACAAGGATTAGTATTTTGCTGTTTTGTATCTCTAATACATACTTTGGGACAATGATCACCAAGATATACGCAAATACTAAAATATATATATTTCGGGGTTATTAGTAAGAATTAAATTAATCAATGAGGAGAAGAATTAAATTAATCAAACAAGAGTTTTTCACATTTATTTGTGTGGGTTTTGAGATCAGTTGAGTCAGATTCAAATCAATATATATGCTCTTAAATTGATTTGAGGCCGGGGATAGCCAATGCAGATTAAAATCCCCTAAAATGACCAACTCAGAGGACAAAAAAAGGTGTTAAACACTCAGATATAGCACCAATAGCATCTGCCATGGCAGCTTGGGGGTGTAAATCCCAGCAACAAGTGTGTATTCTGGTTTATGTGCACTTCTACAACCAGGAGCTAACATTTATGGGGAATATAAATATTTAAAGATTGGGACACCATGAAAATAGATTTGACATATATGGGCACTCCTCCCCCTTTCTGTAATCTGTCACATGTAAATACATTATAATCATTTACTTCAATGTCTTTATCAGATACAGAACCATTTAACCATGTTTCCTAGAGAACCAGAATGTCAGGACACGAGTCCTGCACCCAAATGTTAATTGTGTCCATTTTTTAAATCATACTTTGCACATTTAGGCGCATTAGCCCAAGACCCCTACGGGATTTAAAGTCAGAGGGCGTATTCAGCTCAGTCCCATAAGAGATAACAGGCATAGGGTCATCTGCAGCTATTTGTTGAGTGAGCTGAGACTTTGCCAAGGTCTCTGGCCCACCCACGTGAGAGCAGAGTAGACAGCATTTGACAGACCACTCTCAAGTCGCTGGATGCAGGGGCTGGGGGGGGTCTGGGAGAGCAGTGTTGGCAGAGCTCAGTCCACCCTGATGAAGCTCCCGCCAAAGGAGGCGGCTGCCAATGCTCTATTCTGGGTGTGCACAGGAGGCCTTGCTGTGGCTCCTGTTGCAGGGCTGGAGCTGCTATGGGGGGCAGGTGTGTCCCAGGCCTGTCCCGGGATGGTAGTAGGGAGTGTAACCAAAACTAGCCTGGGACGGAGGATGTGGGGGAATTGAGGAGGGTGGTATGGAGGACAGTGTGGCTGATTATGTGAATGATACATGGTGTGGACTGCATCATGTGGTGCACTACCCTCAACTGTGTTTTACTAGACCCTAAAGTAGTGGTCGGTGCAGTGTAGAGCTGGGCTGAGTTGAGGTGGGCCAGGTCTGGTAGAGCTGTGCTGTGATAGGCCAGGTCTGGTTGAGCTGTGCTGTGATAGGCCAGGTCTGGTTGAGCTGTGCTGTGATAGGCCAGGTCTGGTTGAGCTGTGCTGTGATAGGCCAGGTCTGGTAGAGCTGTGCTGTGATAGGCCAGGTCTGGTAGAGCTGTGCTGTGATAGGCCAGGTCTGGTAGAGCTGTGCTGTGATAGGCCAGGTCTGGTAGAGCTGTGCTGTGATAGGCCAGGTCTGGTAGAGCTGTGCTGTGATAGGCCAGGTCTGGTAGAGCTGTGCTGTGATAGGCCAGGTCTGGTAGAGCTGTGCTGTGATAGGCCAGGTCTGGTAGAGCTGTGCTGTGATAGGCCAGGAATGGTAGAGCTGTGCTGTGATAGGCCAGGTCTGGTTGAGCTGTGCTGTGCTGGGTCTGGTTGAGCTGTGCTGAGGCGGGCCTGGTCTGGTACCATGGGAGGGAGATTGTAAGGGTAATTGAAGAGAGTGGTGTGGAGGGCAGTGTGGCCGGCGATGCTCCAAACTCTGCATGGGGCCTCTTTGACTGCGTACGGCTTGGGCATAGCTCAGTGTATCTGTATGCAGTTCCTTGGTAGAGGGTGGTGTGGGGGGGCAGTGTTGCTGGCTGTTCTCCAATCTCTGTGAGGCGCCACCAGATGCAGGCCTAAAGGAGCATCTGATTTGTCTCAGGTAGTTGGTGCCTGTTCTGTTGCACATGTGCGGTGGAATGGCCACCCAGAGCAACATCATTTAACATCCTGGCAAAGGTGGGGACTCTCTCTTTGTGGATTGTCATAAAGACAGTCCAGGCTGAGGGTGGGATGGTGGGTCAGGTGTATGTTGGGCCTCGGCACACAGTCCCGAGAGAGACTGGCATTTACCCTCTGGATGGTGGCAGGGTGGAAATCTCTCTGGAGCAGGGTAGATATTACTATGTTCGCGACGGGGAAGATGGTGGAGGCCCTTTATATCACTTCCCTTAGTGATGTGGCCACTCGCTCCTATTGGACACAAGTCATTGGTCCCTGTGTGAATGATGATATGGCTGGTGGAGACAAGCTAGGCCACAGTCAACATCTCCAAAGCTCCCTCTGTTTTGGGGCACCATAACTTTGACAAATTTTTATTTGGGAAAAGTTTATTCTCTAATAAAAACGTTCCATTTGAGTCCATCATTAATATAATGTCTGGTTTTTCGTCCGGTCTATGAAGGATGGCAGGAGTGATTGGAGAATTACAGGCTGTGAGTTGGGGATGGAGTGGTCAGTTGGGTCAGTGCATTGGTTGGTTGGTTGGTGTGTTCTGATTCAGCTGTTGTCCTGGTTTTTGTGGGACTCTTTGTAGAGTGGATGGTTACGGCTGAGAAATTCCTGCCTTAGCTCATGTATCTCCTTCTGCAGGTCGTGTATGTGGCCAGTGTTGACTGTGCTGGACAGTTCCTCTCCAAGTCTACACACTTCTATCCTGAAAGCCTGGGTTTCCTCCTCAACATTATTCAATGCACACACCAAACCTCATCCCTATGCTGAAGCACCAGGCTGATCTCCTCCTCTAGAAGATGCTGTGGTACAGCTGTTGTCCCGTGTGAGAGAGGCATGCTCAGGGCTGTGTCTGCTGCAGGCGAGGGAGGAAGAGCGACACTGGGGACTACATTCTAGGGCACAGAGGGAGTGGAGGCTGCTGTAGGTAGTGACAGTGGAGAGGTTTTAAGTTCAGCAACAAGATGTTTTATTTGGTCGAAGTAGTGGACAAATTGATCCAAACTGGCCTCCGAACCTTGAACCTTCTCAGCGCTGTTCTAATAAATATGAATGTTACTTTTGGGGGTGGAATCAATGTACAGTTGCCTCATTGACATTTTAAGTTCATTGTTGGTCTTATGGAGAGCTCTGTGCCAAGCATTAGGATCATCTGTAGAACATCAGTGAAATGTATTGTCAAGGCTTGACAGTGTTATCCAATGTTGTTTTAGCACAAGAAGCTGTGAAAATTAGTTCTGACCGCAGTTCTACACTTCATGACCTCTTGCATGTTTTGTTACTTCCAGATGGAGAATTCCCCCGTTGCACTGTGGTTGGAATTGACCTTCTGCGTATAGCACCTCTAGATGGAGCTCACTTCCTGTCCAATCATGACATCACCGACCCAGTCACACATGCCAAGCTGCTTCAACTTCTTCCAGGTGCTCTGGCTCATGTCATCATGAGTGATATGGCACCCAATGCCAGTGGTTTCAAGGAGATGGACCATGAAAAACTCATCACAATGTCATTGTCATTTGATTGACTTGGCTGAGAAGGTGTTGCAGACTGGTGGCTCTCTGATTTGTAAGTATTGGGACGGGGCATTGGCGCACCAGCTTCAGCAGAAGCTTTCAGCTGTGTTCCGTGACGTCAGGACAGTCAAACCAAAAGCCAGCCGAAAGGAGTCGTCGGAGTTGTTTTTCCTTGCCCGGTCGTACAGAGAAAATAAAATAGTGTGACTGTATATTTTCATGCGTGTCGTAAGCTTTGTTCACCTGCAATGAAAGGCTTTAGGTGCTCAAGCACTTGAGTAGCCCCTCTATTTCTCCTTCCTGAATGTACTTTTTGTAAAAATCTATAGTGTTCTATGATATCTTTACCCAACTCATTAAAATCAATGGATATTCTACAATGATTTACATTATTCAACATCTACAATTCTTGAAACCTTCCCTGAAATATTTTAAACATACTTTGTAAGTACAAGTCACATCCATACCACATCTGTAAAATCCAACAAGAAATTTGGATCAAGCATGCATTATTCATTTCTCTATTGAGCTGAAATATTTAGCCTACCAGAAGATGGCGGCCTTGAGGTATCAATAAGCTGTGCATTTGCAGGCCAATCATTTCTCCGTATGGGCTGTTTTCATCTTTACCGACAGACAAGGTGATATCAACAGCTATGGGCCAGAATGTATTGTATGTATCAAGCCCTTATCATCAGAGCCACCGTGTTCCTCAAGTAAATTTCTGTGCACGTCAGAACTATTTATTTTTTCCTTTGTCAGGCATGTTTGAAGTATTACAAAGTACATTTGGTATTTGTTTGATAATAAATATTCCAGTTTGCCATTTGTAATGCTTATAATCTGTTTTGCCAGCCATGTAGTAACATGTAATCATTCTCTCATTTAGGGCTTGTATAGGGAAAACAGGCTGGATGAAAGAGCCATGGGCAGCATGACTAATGAAATGGCTGATGCCACTGAAGCCGTGCATTATAAATAGTGTTGGTCTTCACTCTCAGAGAGCGGGGATGTGCTCTTCAGTACATCATCAGGCTGGCATTTGAATGCTCTGCTTGAAATGATGTGATTTAGAATTATTTTTGCCAAGTGGACTGCCACTGGTTGAGATTTCCTTCAGGGGGCGGAAGGTAGCCTAGTGGTTAGAGTGTTGGGATAGTAACCGAAAGGTTGCGAGGTTGAATCCCAGAGCTGGCAGAATGACAACCCACTGTTCCTAGGCCTTTGTTGAAAATAAGAATTAGTTCTTAACTGGCTTGCCTAGTTAAATAAAAAATATACAGAGCTAAATACCACGGGATGAAGGCCCACCGTAGTGTTGATTTGGCACCTTTTACTTTGCCTGTTTTCTTCCTGTAATTATATGCCTCTCAGGGTTTGAAAGTACTCTGCTGATTTTATTAGGAACAAAGAAACAAATGTATCAAAACTGTGCAATGGACTGAGAACACAATTAATTGTGATGGGGCCAGGAGAAACCGATACAAATGTCCCTTAAAATGGAGAATATGATGAAAAGAACCTCACCATAAAAATCCACATGGAAGATTTCATATATTTGATACCATACATTGGTGGAGGGGCCCTGTCTCCATGATGCTATTATAAACCTTCATACAATTAGCCAGTGAGCTGTGACTTTCAAGCCATAGATACCTCCCTGTTATCTCCTCAGATGTATGTGATCCGCAGCTAGATTGTAAAGGGTTCATTGTTGGCGTATTGGGTTCCACATGACTTGTGTTACACAGCACAAAGAATGAATAGTAATGTGGACATCAGCCCGCATAAAAATATTAGGTATGTGCGCGACAAATCAACCTAGTTTTAAACATCGTCTTCATGGTATCGACCACTGAACTCGACCTTGTACTATGTTTTTCAAAAGCCTTGACTTTTCACAAATCATTGATGACCAAATACACAAATAATGTCCAGTTAAATGTCTTGGAACAGACTGAATGAGCAAGGCATTTCTATTCAATACTCCTTCAACCTCACTGCCATAAATGAGACTAGAACCGGCTATACAAGTTCCACCATAGAGTGGTTTGAAGCCAGTCACCTCTACCATCAAGCATTGTGTGTAGGTAGGAGGGGGACATAATAGATTACGTTGTACACTGTGTGAGCTAATATGCTGTTCAGATTTCTTTCCACCTCCGTGGTAACCTTCAAGTTCGATTTGTTATTGCTGCTGACGCAGAGGTCATTGTGGTACGATTAACCACAGCACGTGTGAAGGTTTCACCTGCTCCAGCAGGAAAGTGTGCAAGGAACTTCTGAAGTAAACTAGGCATGTTTAGAGGCGAAAGGTTGAAAGGCCTAACACAATCATAAATAAATACATTGTTTTGGCATTCCATGTTCCAGTATTGGTGCATTGCCTTGGTAAAAAGATCCAGAGCTTCCTCATAGTCTCCGTGTAGTTTAGGCTAGCTACCTTGTATCTAGTCAGTTGCTTTTCCATTCTTGTCTTTGAAAAGTCCTCAATTTCCAGCTTCAGGGACATGTTGCGTATCACCAGTTTCTATAATGTAGTGTAAATCCACAATACAGGTGGTTGTGAAGTGCCTGGAGTTTTACCAGAGCCCTGATAGACCGCTTTACCTGTGGCTCATAGCGATGTTTTTTTTTATACCAACTACAAGACATTAATGGGGAATGATTTCAAATTCATAAATAAGGCACGAGGGGGTCTGGTATATGGCCAATATACCATGGCTATTGGCTGTTCTTGATAAAAGATAGAACTGTCTCAATCTCTTCATTTAAAGACTCAATCATGGACACTCTTCCGGACAGTTGTGGCTGCTTTGTGTGATGTATTGTTGTCTCTACCTTCTTGCCCTTTGTGCTGTTGTCTGTGCCCAATAAATGTTTGTACCATGTTTTGTGCTGCTACCATGTTGTGTTGCTACTATGCTGTGTTGTCATGTGTTGCTGCCTTGCTATGTTGTTGTCTTAGGTCTCTATTTATGTAGTGTTGTCTCTTGTCGTGATGTGTGTTTTGTCCAATTTAAAAAAAAAAGTTTAATCCCAGCCCCCATCCCCGCAGGAGGCCTTTTGGTAGGCCTTCATTGTAAATAAGAATTTGTTCTTAACTGAATTGCCTAGTTAAATAAAAACATTTATAAAATGATGCACAATGCATCGCGGTGTGTCTGGACACAACCCTTAGCCGTGGTATATTGGCCATATATCACAAACCCCCGAGGTGCCTTATTGCTATTATAAACTGGTTACCAATGTAATTAGAGCAGTAAAAATACATGTTTTGTCATATATGGTCTGATATACTGTTGAAGTCGGAAGTTTACACACTTATGTCAGAGTCATTAACACTCGTTTTTCAACCACTTTACAAATATCTACTTTGTGTATGACACAAGTCCTTTTTCCAACAATTGTTTACAGACAGATTATTTCACATATAAATTCACTGTATCACAATTCCAGTGGGTCAGAAGTTTACATACACAAAGTTGACAGTGCCTTTAAATAGCTTGGAAAATTCCATAAAATTATGTCATGGCTTTAGAAGCTTCTGATAGGCTAATTGACATCATTTTAGCCAAGTGGAGGTGTACCTGTGGATGTATTTCAAGGCCTACCTTCAAACTCAGTGCCTCTTTGCTTGACATCATGGGGAAAAAAAAAGAAATCAGCCAATTCCTCAGAAAACCAATTGTAGACCTCCACAAGTCTGGTTCATCCTTGGGAGCAATTTCCAAATGCCTGAAGGTACCACGTTCATCTGTACAAACAATAGTACGCAAGTATAAACACCATGGGACCATGCAGCCGTCACACCGCTCAAGAAGGAGACACGTTCTGTCTCCTAGAGATGAACGTACTTCGGTGCGAAAAGTGCAAATCAATCCCAGAACAATCGCAAAGGACCTTGTGAAGATGCTGGAGGAAACAGGTACAAAAGTATCTGGAGAGATGTCCTCTGGTCTGATGAAACAAATATAGAACTGTTTGGCCCAAATTACCATTGTTATGTTTGGAGGAAAAGGGGGGAGGGCTTTCAAGTTGAAGAACACCTGGTGCACTTCACAAAATAGATGGCATCATGAGGGAGGAAAATTATGTGGATATATTGAAGCAACATCTCAAGACATCAGTCAGGAAGTTAAAGCTTGCTCGCTAATGGGTCTTCCAAATGGACATTGACCCCAAGCATACTTCCAAAGTTGAGGCAAAATGGCTTTAGTACAACAAAGTCAAGGTATTGGAGTGGCCATCACACAGCCCTGACCTCAATTCTATAGAATATTTGTGGGCAGAACTGAAAAAGCATGTGCGAGCAAGGAGGCTACAAACCTGACTCCGTTACACCAGCTCTGTCAGGAGGAATGGGCCAAAATTCACCCAACTTATTGTGGGAAGGCTACCCGGAATGTTTGACACAAGTTAAACAATTTAAAGGCAATGGTACCAAATACTAATTAAGTGTATGTAAACTTCTGACCCACTGGGAATGTGATGAAAGAAATAAAAGCTGAAATAAATCCTTCTCTCTGCTATTATTCTGACATTTCACATCCTTAAAATAAAGTGGTGATCCTAACTGACCTGAAACAGGGATTTCTTCTCGGCTTAAATGTCAGGAATTGTGAAAAACTGAGTTGAAATGTATTTGGCTAAGGTGTATGTAAACATCTGACTTCATCTGTACCACAGCTGTCAGCCAATCAGCATTCAGAGCTCAAATCTCCCAGTTTATAAATGGGCATTTTGCTATCTTTACAAACCCTGATGTAAAGATAGTCCAACTATTCAATAGACACACAACACGACTTCTGATGCCAGCATTTGGGTTCAGCCATCCCCAAGTATAATGTCTACCAGCTGCTTTTCAGAATTGTACAGCCTTTATAAGTTACAAAAGCATGGGACATGTAAGTATTGTATGGGTCACAACAACCTCTTAAATCAATTTGAAAAGAATATGCATTTTTCAAGTAGACCTTTGACCGTATCTTTCAATTGGGGTTTTTCATGCTAAATTGTTGAAACAAAACATCATTCTTTTAGCATAGTCCCTAACAGTGTTTTAACATTTCTACTGAATAAAAGCTCTCAACGGTTTCATTTGATTTAATTAATCAACTGCTCTCAGGCTTAGGCTGAATATACTCTACATGAATAAATGCCCTTCAAATTACCACTGAGTTAATATCCTTGTTGAAATCTGATTAAAATCTAAAATTGAGTTTTTAGAAGTCCGATTATCCCATGAAATCGAATTTTTAAACCTAATTATGACTTGATTTGCATGTATTTATGGCACCAATGAAATAGATAGATCATGATAATGTATGAATTAAATCTGCTTATTTGGTTTCCTTTAGGCAACCTGTCACTTTCTTTAGGAGTGATGACTGAGTATACGTTGTTGAACACATTTCTGGCCATGCTAAAATGACGTTAATAAAGAAGAAACCTTCTTGAATCCCAATTGTTTGTCTGTTGATGGAGAAAAATGTGAAAAGCTGGCCCCTTTTGATTTCTGCTCATTACTTGTTGATCGTCCACTTCGTTTGGTATTCAGATCACATTTTAATATTATTCCCTAAACACTGTGTGCTGCTGACACATATTTAGATGCAATCCTACAATTCCTTTGCACTTGTTACTGCTGTTGCTGAAAGGGCTAGGCATAACGCCTTGCGGGTTAATTTACCTTTGTGGAGACAGCTGGTGGCTTGTATGTAAATAGTAGCCAATTAAGCTTAAAAAATAAAAAATAATCATTTTGGAGGGACTATGAATTCCTTCAAATTCAATTATGGAAATGAGATCACCTCTTTAATCATCTGGCTTGTGAACAAACTTCCACGGCTTCAGAGGAACTGTTTGAAGTTAACTTTCTAATGTGTTTCCTTTCTTTCAGGCAGCACTAGGGATTTCCAATAAACTTTCTCATGGATTGTGGTGGAAATGTATTCCCACAGGGATTGTTAATAGATGTAGCTACCTGGCTCCGTCAGCAATGAGTTAATTTGCTTTTATGCTAAAAGCCTGCATCCGGGAGATTAGGAGCCTTAGTGGTTCAATTCAGGAAGTGACTTGGGCCTGAATGTAAAGTGATGTTGTCTGCAGTCATTTGAGTTCAGAGTTGAATGACACATGATAAATTGGTGCTTGTTAAGTTAGGATTCGGTCATTAGAGAAGGACTAAGACATTTGCCAACCAAGCATTGCATGCAGATCCTGACACTTGGCTATTATTTGTTAATGGATTACCTTTGCTTAACAAAGTGTGAAACTTGTGATGTGAACACAGTAAAAACAAAAGTACATTTCCAGGAAAAAGTATGTATTTTCTAGTCACCTCATCTTACTCTGACACAGCAGAAAAACACAAACTTTGGAGCATTGATTCACAGTGCTCACATCTGTATGGCATCAAAGAATGCGTAAGATCAAATGTGACTGCATTAGAACAACACAGTTGACTCAATAATCAGTTCACTGCATCAGGATGCTGCATTCACTTCTTGGAAGAAGAAATGGATGAAGTTAAACGACATTACCAACACACACCCCCTAGCTTGTTGAATAGACTTTTAGGCCATTATCCACTTATCCAATTTTATAAGCAAGCGCAAATTATGGTGGACTGGCCAAGCATTCATAACTGCGCTGACAGTTAAATTAACTTGAAATGGACATTTTACACATTTAGCAGATGCTCTTATCAGATGCTCTTATCCAGAAATCTCTTGATGTATATTTGTCTTTCTTTGTGTTATCATTGACACTTACAGTTCATAGTTTTGATGGTTCAGCTACACCAATTGGCACAGAGACACTGAGAGACTTGTCTGCAAACATCTAGGTGCAAGGCCTCCTGAAGAATGCGGGAGGGTACAATGAGGCATGCAATTGAATATGCATACCCGTTCAGGCATTAGGTTGCCAACATACAACAGTAGGTGCTTAAGTAGCTCTCTACACCATGAAGTCTTGAAATCAGGCAAAAGGCTTCAGACAGGTGTCCAGACTTCACTCTTCAATTAGACATTTCTCTTTCCAGCGTAAATGTTCAAAATTACACCCGTCCGGGAGTACTCAAGGGTTAGCTCTCCTCATCAGCTGTCTCCCAGGCTAGTCTAAGGCAGATCAATTGAATTCCATCTTGGAGAGAGGGAGGAGATAAAGAGATGGAGGGCAGCTTCTCCTTTAATTCAAGTCGTATCTGAAACCCCAGATATGTTCTTACTGTATAAAGTACCTATACGCCACATGGACTTCCATACAGTCCCCATTAGAAGTTTCTCTTTTAATTGCATGACAGTTTGACAGAGCTATTAGGATCCTTTGCCATGGACCAATTATTCCTTTCATTTAATTAACTTGTCAAGGGACAGGTATGTAACTGGTTTCTAGGGTTGCAGGGCTGGATCGCAGGCTTGTGGACAATGTAAATGAGAAGTTACTGCCGGAATAGAGCGTGTGGTGAGACAGATGGTGCAAGGGCTAGTTCTGGGGCATCTTGCTTCGTTACCTGTCAGACGGGAAATGATTTGGATCCCACTACAAGGAAAACATGGGAGATGATGATTTATTCATAAAAACGGACCAAGTACATTTATTATCTGCACTTTCTAACTATCTCCTACAAATTAGCCCATGACATGTCATTTGAACATGATATAGAACGGACCTCTCAGGGCAAGCACTAAAATATTTGAACAGATTATTTATTCTAACCCTGACTGATTTGTAAGTAAGTGTACAGTTGAAAATATTCCTGTTTTAAAACTCACTGATGATGGCTAAGGGAACTAGTTTTTTTCCCCAAAGAATATTATTGACAAATCACTGAAGCGTACAAATGTTCATCCCCTTCATACCTTCATGCCAAGTCTTAATTGCTATAAATGATCCCTGCATATCAAATCCAAACCCTTTTGAAGAGAAATTCCCTCACTTTGCTTCTCTGGTTGTAGCTGGATGCCCTCCTGGATTACTCAGGAGCTCACAGTGTAAACTATGGAGTCTTTTGGACTACATGTAGCCATTCATCTCTCTAAGGATGCTGAAGGCAGAGTTTGACACACAGCACTACAGTAAGTTCCACTATATGGCCCGAGTCAGTATAGAGAAGTGTATGTTGTAACAGCCTCCCCTGTGTTTATGGAGGGGTGTTGGTTGCTAAACTGTTCTGACTGGCTGTCTGGAGAACCAGAGAGCTCCCACGGTGCTCTGCTGGTCATTCCTGTTGACTCACCTTCGGTGATAGTTCTCAGGCTAGCAGGAGGAGACGAGGCTTTTTGGTAAGACATCTAACATTTCTCTCAGAAGGGAAAGCAGCGGGAGATCTACAAATGAAGGGGGAAAACGACTCTTCTTGCTGTTACACAACAGCTTTGAATTATACATGTGACCTGTTTTAAATGACACTTTGGTCTTGTTTAGCTGTGATTTTCTTTTTTTAAAGATTTGCATTTCTGAGGTACAGCACTTCACTTGAATCAGATTTGAATATTCATGTGGAATGACCGATTTTTCTTCAGAATCAGAATGTGTCATAATGTGCCAACACCATAGGATATGCAGTACCAGTTTGTCATCACAAACTGCATATGGCTCAATATGAAGAAGTAAAAAATAAAAAAAAGTTGCACATCGCTACTTTATTCACCTGATGTTTAACCAAATGGAGCATTTAATTAAGCTTAATCTGTCTTTTGCATTGCCTCTGTCAAGGATATTTTGATACATTTGCAAAGAGGAAAAGGGGGAAAGTGCAAATTACTACTTAATCTTGATGTATATTTGCCGTAAAATAAATAAAACATGCAGAGAAATCAAACCCGTTTTATCTTCGGGAAATAATAATAAGATATTCTGAACGTGTTTATATGCAGAGTGGCATAAACATGATTTGCTCAGGGATGTTTCTTGTTTTGTCTAATTGCCACAGGAACTTACAAAAAAAAGGCATTCGGTTTGGCTTTGAAGTTCGCTTGCTAACAATCTAAGGCATGGGCTTAATGTTTATGAAATCTTTGAAAACTTTTTCATCCCATAAAAAACATATCTGCGCCACAGCATCCAGCACCATACTGCAGCATCCAGCACCATACTGCAGCATCCAGCTCCATACTGCACCATACTGCAGCATCCAGCTACATACTGCAGCATCCAGCACCATACTGCAGCATCCAGCACCATACTGCAGCATCCAGCTCCATACTGCAGCATCCAGCACCATACTGCAGCATACAGCACCATACTGCAGCATACAGCACCATACTGCAGCATACAGCACCATACTGCAGCATACAGCACCATACTGCAGCATCCAGCACCATACTGCAGCATCCAGCTCCATACTGCACCATACTGCAGCATCCAGCACCATACTACAGCATCCAGCACCATATATTTTCGAATGAATTTGTTTATTGCTGCCAATCATATAGTGAGAAGAAGGGGTTTAAAATTACAGGATAAATAGACACTGACTGTCTTTTCATCTTTTCAATGGAAATTGGCTTATTAGCCTTTCCATTCCAGCCATGCAGAGTTCATAGCTTTGAAGATAGTTGACATCGAATTGCTATCTCGTGGCACTGGGAGTATAGAAATCAAGAGGCCACTGTAGGTGTAACATGTAATTGATGCCCTCAAAGCAACTCTTTCATTTACACAGCTCTGATGAGTGTTCAATCCAACATCTATTTGACAAGGGACTATCTGGATTGGGGGATTTGGGGGAATCGAACATAGGAAAAGTGTTTGACTTTTAACAAAACAAGTTGAGTAGACAAATGACTGTTTCCTTTTATCCTACATTAGAGAGAATGATGCATACATTCACTCAGGAAAGGTTGTCTGAGATGGCACATTCTTCCATTAGGGTTAAGATGAACTATTATTCTCAGCTTAAACGTTAAGAATAATTACTAATTACATTGAACTTTAAAGTAATCGATTGTCAAGAGAAATGAAGGGGCTGCCAAACACTCAGAAATGCCAGGAATGAGCTGGATGAGAATCAAACCAGAGTCTCTCACTCAAGGGAATCACCCTGAAGCCCTTACCGAGGAATCCAGATATCCCGCCTAAAGGCACAATCTGTTATTTCGCATGGATATGAACCTATGGATGATATAGAGTGATGTAAATCTGAGGTATAACGAACAAGAGGATAATATAGGAATATGGTGGAATCATATTACACGGGCTCCAATGCCCGCCGCATGTGGCAGGGGCTACAGCTAATACGGGTTACAAACGAAGACCCAACTGTGATCTGCCCAACGATGCCTCTCTACCAGACGAACACTGTGCATGTTATGCATGCTTTGACAACGACAACATCGTGCTGGGTTTGAGGGCCGTCACCGACCCAGAGGGTTGGGTGATCTCGCTCTCCAAGGCCGATGTGTGAAAGGTCTTTAACCAGGTCAACAGCCGCAAGGCCGAGGGGTCCGACGGTACTCCAGGGTGCGATCTCAGCCAGAACAGCTGGCAGGCATATTCACGGTCATTTTCAACCTCTCCTTGTCCCAGACTGTAATGTTTAAAGATGACCGCCATCATTCCCGTGCCCATGAACTCTAAGGCTTCACGCTACAATGACTACTGCCCTGTAGCACTCACTTCTGTAATCAGGAAGTGCTTTGAGAGGCTGGTTATGGCACACATTAACTCCACCATCACAAACATCATAGACCCACTCCAATTTGCATCCTGTCCCAACAGATCCATAGATGACGCAATCTCAATTGCTCTCCACACTGCCCTCACCCACATAGATAAGAGGAATAACTATGTGAGAATGCTGGTCATTGACTACAGCTCTGCGTTCAACACCATTGTCCACTCCAAGCTCATTACCAAGCTTAGGACCTAGGGTCTGAACACCTCCCTCTGCAACTGGATCCTAGACTTCCTGACGGGCCGCCCCCAGGTGGTGAGGGTAAGCAACATCACCTCCACCACACTGACTCGCAACTCAGGGGCCCTACAGGGCTGTGTGCTTAGTCCCCTCCTGTACTGCCTGTTCACTCAGGACTGATTGGCCACGCAAGACTCCAACACCATCTTCAAGTTTGCTGATGACACGACGGTGGTAGGCCTGATCACTGGAGATGATGAGTCAGCCTATAGGGAGGAGGTCAGTGACCTGGCAGTGTGGTGCCAGAACAACAACCTCTCCCTCAATGTCAGTAAGACCAATTATCTGACCGTGGACTACATCGATGGGGCCACAGTGGAGCAGGTTGAGAGCTTCAAGTTCCTCGGTATCCAAATCACTAGACTTAAAATGGTCCAAACGGGTGTGCAGTCATGAAGAAGGTGCAACAGCGCCTGTTTCTCCTCGGGAGGTTGGAAAAGTTTGGCTTGGTCTCTCAAATTCTCAAGAAGTTCTACAGCTGTACCTTTGATAGTATTTGGCTGCAACACTGCCTAATATGGCAATAGCACCGCCCTCGATTGCACGGCACTGCAGAGGGTGGTGCAGACAGCCCAGTACATCACGGGGGCCGTGCTCCCTGCCATCCAGGACATCTATATCAGGCAGTGTGGCAGGAAGGCCCAGGAAATCATTAAAGACTCTAACCACCAAGCCATAGACTCTTCTCTATGCTTCCGCACGGCAAGCGGTACCGGTGCATCAAGTCTGACACCAACAGGCTCCTGAACAGCTTCTATCCCCAAGCAGTAAGACTGATAAATAGCTAACAAAATAGCTACACAGACTATCTGAGTTAACCTTGTATCCTTTTTGACCTTTTACATTTGCACTGTCTCTATGCACACTCACAGGGCCCTACCCACTCACAGGGCCCTACCCACTCACAGGGCCCTATACACACACACACTCACTCCATCATCTGCACACTAACACATACATTAAACTGACTCTACACACACACACACACACACACACACACACACACACACACACACACACACACACACACACACACACACACACACACACACACACACACACTGCTGTTACTCTGTTTATCTTATATCCTGTTGGCTAGTCACCGTTCCCCTATACATATCTACCTCCATCACTCCAGTATCCCTGCACATTATAAATATGGTAGTAGAACTGACCCTGTATGCTTATCTACTTACTTATTGTGTTCTTTATATTTCTTCTTATTTCTCATGTTTTTTTTTCTAGTATTACATTGTAATTTATTATTGTGTTTTGGGGTTCGCAAGAAAGGCATTTCACTGTACTTGTCCATGTGACATTAAAACTTGAAACTAATGTTGTTAGTTATGTCACTATTAGTCTGAGTCAAGGGGGAACAATCAGTATGTATGTTCTGATGCCAGAAAGCCATCGCTTGGTTTTCCTCCATTGTGAGAGGTGTCGTTAGGTCGACTTTTTGATTAGACAAAGGTTTTGGCTCCAGCGACTGACATTGAGATCGCTCCGTACTTCTCTCTATCTGGAAGGATGATCAAAGACAATCTGTTGTTCGGACTTCAATTAGACCCCACAGACTTGTTACACACTGTGCAATGCACACTGCTAACTGGTGGTGAGACTAAAAAGCTCAACTGTAATTCTACTGCTGTGAAACAACAAGTGAAAGCCTCTACAGGCAATGAGTACCGCTGGGAATGGTGTTTGATATTCCCCTTCATTAAAGAGAAGTTTGCTGAGTCCTCGAGGGGGGGAAAAGCTGCCAATACTTTCCACACAATAAATGGTTTCGACAAGCTGCCTCAAACTCTGGTGAAAAGCTCCCTAACTCTTTGGATCCAGCACCATGTCTCTCAAAGACACATGTGATGAAGAAAGTGGGCTTGGAGAATCTCTCGTTTCAGCAGTATTGTCAAAGACTTTTGGGTTCTGAGATAGCTCTGTTTTTTTTTGTAATTTTCTTTAATGCTGTCCTCATGTCCCAAAAGCCTTTGTTATTCTAAATCTTTACAGCTGTAATTGAATGGTATTCCCTTAATTAATTTTAGCTAAAGGAAAAACATTTATCAAAAATACTTGACAGAAATAAATAATTGTTAATGCATTATTTTTAATTAAATAAACCAGTTATTATTTTGGTCTATTCTTTTTAAGTTCCATTTACTTTAATGTGCAAGGTATCTCTACGATAGCCTGTTTCAATTCATATCCTGCCCTTCTCGGAACTTAATTATCTACTATATACTCTCTTTATCTTGACACAATTATCCAAATGATGTGGCAAAGTTAGATACAATAACCGTGTAATGTACATAATTTGAACAGTTCTGGCTCAAAGATATGGCATGTCAATGTATTTAAAATGATCCTGAATTCACTTAACTGGACTTTGCATATTGTACTCTTGAGAGTCTTCACAAAATGGTCTCCAAATTATGCAAAGAACACAACCATTCTTCTCTATTCTTATTCTATTCTTGCATTTGCTGTCTGCAGCAGTTTGTGGTTCCTCCTTTACCAGCCAGGGGTGCCATGGTAACAACAGCTGAGCTGACAGTCAGATGACTTGGGAAAGCTTACACCTTCTAATGTAAAAGACCCAGGCTCTACTGGCCAAGTCATCATAATACATTCAATTCCACAGAATATATGCCTGTTAATTATACAAGACCATCTTCATTGAATAAAAAACGATTTGCATGGTTACGATGGCAAACACACAACGTTAGGAGCAAAGCAACATTAAACACATAAGAACATTATGTTAGCATGAATGTCTAGAGACCTCAACACATTTACGATGAAACAACAGCAAGAGAGAGAGGGCCGGAAAACAGTTTTTGATACAAGCAAAATATGTCAAATTTACAAGTTAAGTGGTATGTTTTTAAGATGAATCCTGAATAGATATAGACATATAGTGTCGTTATGTAGATGGGTTTACAGTGGCTTTTTCTCACCCAGCCACACACTATACCCCATAATGAAAAAGTAAAAAAATATATAATAATTGTAACATTTTTGTCAAATTTCTAAAACATGTTTGTCAAATCTACAGTTCAAAAGTTTGGGGTCACTTGTTGTCCTTGTCCTTGTTTTTGAAAGAAAATCACATTTTTTGTCCATTAAAATAACATCAAATTGATCAGAAATACAGTGTATACAGACATTGTTAATGTTGTAAAAGACTATTGTAGCTGGAAACGACAGATTATCTCCATAGGCGTACAGAGGCCCATTATCAGCAACCATCACTCTTGTATTCCAATGGCACGTTGTGTTAGCTAATCCAATTTGTAATTTTAAAAGGCTAACTGATCATTAGAAAACCCTTTTGCAATTATGTTAGCTGAAAACTGTAGTTCTGATTATAGAAGCAATAAAACTGGCCTTCTAGAGCATCAGCATTTGTGGATTCGATTAGAAACAAAATGGCTAGAAACAAAGACCTTTCTTCTGAAACTCGTCAGTTTATTCTTGTTCTGAGAAATTAAGGCTATTCCATGTGAGAAATTGCCAAGAAACTGAAGATCTCGTACAACACTGTGTACCGCTCCCTTCACAGAACAGCGCAAACTGGCTCTAACCAGAATAGAAAGAGGAGTGGGAGGTCCCGGTGCACAACTGAGCAAGAGGACAAATACATTAGAGTGTCTAGTTTGAGAAACAGACACCTCACAGGTCCTCAACTGGCAGCTTAATTAAATAGTACCTGCAAAACACAAGTCTCAACGTCAACAGTGAAGAGGCGACTGCCTTCTATGCAGAGTTGCAAAGAAAAAGCCATATCTCAGACTGGCCAATAAAAACAAAAGATTAAGATGGGAAAAAGAACACAGACACTGGACAGAGGAACTTAGGTTAACAGCATCCTGGAGTCGCCTCTTCACTGTTGACGTTGAGACTGGTGTTTGTGGGTACAATTTAATGAAGCTGCCAGTTGAGGACTTGTTTCTCAAACTAGACACTCTAGTGTACTTGTCCTTATTGCAAACAGGATGAATATTTTGAAATATTTTTTATCTGCACTGGGTCCAAAGGGCTCTACCCCCAAGCCATAAGACTGTGAACAATTCATCAAATGGCCACCCGGAATATTTACATTGACCCCCCCCCCCCCCAGTGACTATCTATGCATAGTCACTTTAACCCCAACCTACATGTACAAACTACAGCGACTAACCTGTACCCCCGCACATTGACTCGGTACCGGTACCCCTGTACATACAGTTGAAGTCGGAAGTTGATATACACCTTAGCCAAATACATTTAAACTCAGTTTTTCACAATTCTTGACATTTAATCCTAGTATAAATTCCCTGTTTTATGTCAGTTAGGATCTGCACTTTATTTTAAGAATGTGAAATATCAGAATAATAGTAGAGAGAATAATTTATTTCATATTTTATTTCTTTCATCACATTCCCTGGGGTCAGAAATGTACATACACTCAATTAGTATTTGGTAGCATTGCCTTTAAATTGTTTAACTTGGGTCAAACATTTCAGGTAGCCTTCCACAAGCTTCCAACAATAAGTTGGGGGAATTTTGGCCCATTCCTCCTGACAGAGCTGGTGTAACTGAGTCAGGTTTGTAGGCCTCCTTGCTCGCATGCTTTTTCAGTTCTGCCCACAAATGTTCTATAGGATTGAGGTCATGGCTGTGTGATGGCCACTCCAATACCTTGACTTTGTTGTCCTTAAGCCATTTTGCCACAACTTTGGAAGTATGCTTGGGGTCATTGTCCATTTGGAAGACCCATTTGCGACCAAGCTTTAACTTCTTGACTGATGTCTTGAGATGTTGCTTCAATATGATGCCATCTATTTTGTGAAGTGCACCAGTCCCTCCTGCAGCAAAGCACACCCACAACATGATGCTGCCACCACCTTGCTTCACAGTTGGGATGGTATTCTTCAGCTTGAAAGCCTCCCCCATTTTCCTCCAAACATAACGATGGTCATTCTGGCTGTTATGTTCTGTTAATTACTGATGTCCCCTTTAAGAATGGAGCTCCCTTGGTCATGCACAGTGTTGTTCTATGTTATTCTGGTACTAACTTGTTTTAGTAAATGTGAAGCTCCAGTTCAATCTCTTGTATTCAGACTTTCTTATTATATAATAAGTAATAAGAGCTAAGACACTACAATGGCGCTCGTAGGAAGAGAGGAAGATTTTGACCCTGTAAGAGAGGAAGATTTTGACCCTGTAGCACAACAGCTAGCAAGCAGTGACAACTAGGGGAGAGCTGACGAGAAAGAATCGGCAGATCAAAGACCCGTGGAGCCGGAGGTAAAGAGAATGGCTAAATAATGTGATGTGTTTGATGACATGCAAGACAACTGGGAAACTTACATTGAACGACTGGAACAGTACTTCATTGCAAACGACATTGCTGATAACAAGAGAGTACCAGCGATGTTGAGTTTAATTGGCCCAAAAACGTACAGTTTGCTAAGAGATCTGACTGCCCCTCTGAAGCCCTCAAATAAAACATTCACAGAGATTGTGGAGATATTGCAAAATCACCTATCACCTAAACCACTCCTCATCGCGGAACGTTTTCGTTTCCACAAGAGAGATCAGAATGAGGGGGAGGGTGTTAGTACATATGTAGCAGAGTTGAAGAAACTGTCGGAACATTGCCAGTTTGGAGAGAACCTAAATTACACATTAAGGGATAGATTTGTTTGTGGACTGAAACATGAACATATTAAAAAATGTTTGCACACAGAATCAGATCTCACGTTTGCAAAGGCTGTTGAAATTGCTGTGGCTATGGAAATCGCGACTAAAGATGCATTTGAGTTGCAAAGTAAAAGAAATACTGACCTATCACAAACTCCCCTGCACAAGTTTTCACGCAGCCGACAGCGCCCCCGTATGCCAAAAAATTTAACAGGTGTGACAGAGATGGTCACAGAGCAGAGGACTGCCGTTTCAAAGATGAAATTTGTCACACATGCAGTAGAAGGGGGCACATTCAAAATTCAGTCACAACAGGAAAACTGAGAAAATTAAAGGGTCTGTGAAGGCACTAGCAGAGAACAGTGGCAGTGATTCAGATGAACGATTAATTGGTACAATGGAGTTAAACACAGTGACTTCTCCCAGCAGTAGCATAATATGGATGACACCAGATATCGAAGGCAAACCCCTCAAAATGGAGCTGGACACAGGATCTTCAGTGTCTATAATTTCCACTACTGTCTACAATGAGCACTTCAAGGCTATCAAGCTGAAGAACACAAATGTGTTACTGAAGACCTATTCAGGAGAGAGATTGAGCCCAATGGGGGTGTTGCAGGTCAAAGTGCGTTATGGGGTGCAAACACAGCAGTTACAGCTGTATGTGGTGCCTGGAACTGGCCCCCCATTATTTGGCAGGGAATGGCTTTCAAAAATATAGCTGAACTGGTATGACCTGAAAATGCTCCACACGTTCCAGTCCAAAGAGAAAGGCACAGACCAAACACTGGAACACTTGCGGAAGAAATACAACACAGTTTTCAGTGATCAGATGGGAACAGTAAAAGGCTTCACATCAAAACGTGTACTAAGAGATGACGCAACCCCTAAATTCTGCAAAGCCAGATCTGTTCCATACTCCCTGAGACCAAAGTTGGAAGCGGAAATCGATCGCTTGCCGGATACAGGGATCCTGACGAAAGTGGACAGAAGTGAATGGGCCACACCCATAGTTCCTATTGTGAAGAAAGACGGGTCTGTTAGAATGTGCAGGGACTTCAAGGTAACTGTGAATTCAATGTTGCATGTGGACCAATACCCCCTGCCACGTCGGGATGACATCTTTGCTGCACTAGCTGGTGGGAAACACTTCAGTAAAATCGAACTGAAACAAGCTTACCTGCAGCTACCGGTTGAAGAGAGCTCCAAACAGTACCTGACAATAAACACACATACAGGTATAACCGCCTGGTGTTTGGCATTGCATCAGCCCCAGCCATTTGGCAACGAATTATTGACCAGATTTTTTAAGGAATCCCAGGAACCCAGTATATCCTGGATGACATGAACATAACAGGACACACCGACAAAGAGCACCTGGCTAACCTGGAAGAGGTCCTGAAAAGTCTGAAAGAGTATGGTCTACAGGCAAACTTACAGAAGTGTAAGTTTTTCAAACTAAATCAGCTCCTGGAGAAGAATAGGACATGGCGGTGGACAGAACAGTGTGAAAATGCATTTCTTGAGGCAATACAGCTCATCACATCTGAACTGGTCCTGATGCATTACGACCCTGACCTGCCAGTGAAGTTGGCTTGTGATGCGTCCCCTTATGGCTTAGGGGCCGTCCTTTCACACACACTGAAAGGCACACAGAGAGGCCACAGAGAGGCCAGTTGCATTTGCGTCACGAACATTGAATGATGCAGAGAAAAACTACTCACAAATCGACAAAGAAGCACTGGCACTAGTGTGGGGCGTCAAGAAATTCCACGCATACCTATATGGCAAGCGTTTCACACTGGTTACAGATCACCAGCCGTTGCTTTCCATTTTCAGTCCAAAGAAAGGCATTCCGGCAATGACAGCAGCCAGGTTACAGCGGTATGCCCTGTTCCTTGCCAGTCATATGTATGACATTGAGTTTAAGCCGTCGTCCCTCCACACAAATGCAGATGGATTATCCAGACTGCTGTGTCTGGATAATCCATCTAGCAGAAGCTATAATGGAACAAGCACACACTGAGGATGTTCAGGAGCCTCCAGAGAATCCTGGCCAAACAGTTATATTTTTGTTTCAGCAGACCAGAGGACATTTCTCCAACAAGTACGATCTTTGTCCCCATGTGCAGCTGAAAACCATATTCTAGCTTTTTATGGTAGTTTTGGAGCAGTGGCTTCTTCCTTGCTGAGCGGCCTTTCAGGTTAAGTCGATATAGGACTCATTTTACTGTAGATATCGATACTTTTGTACCTGTTTCCTCCAACATCTTCACAAGGTCCTTTGCTGTTCTTCTGGGATTGGTTTGCAGTTTTCGCACCAAAGTACGTTCATCTCTAGGAGACAGAATGTGTCTCCATCCTGAGCGGTATGATGGCTGCCTGGTCCCATTATACTTGTGTACTATTGTTTGTACATTTGAACATGGTACCTTCAAGTATTTGGAAATTACTCCCAAGGATTAACCAGAGTTGTAATGGTCTACAATTCTTTTTGTGAGGTCTTGGCTGATTTCTTTTGATTTTCCCATGATGTCAAGCAAAGAGACACTGAGTTTGAATTGACTAAAATTAGGTAAATTAACCTATCAGAAACTTCTGAAGCCATGACATCATTTTCTGGAATTTTCCAAGCTGTTTAAAGGCACAGTCAACTTACTGTATGTAAACTTCTGACCCACTGGAATTGTGATACAGTGAATTATAAGTGAAATAATCTGTCTGTAAACAATTGTTGGAAAAATGACGTGTCATGCACAAAGTAGATGTCCTAACCGACTTGCCAAAACTATAGTTTGTAAACAAGAAATGTGTGGAGTGGTTGAAAAACGAGTCTTAATGACTCCAACCTAAGTGCATGTAAACTTCCGACTTCAACTGTAGCCTCGTTGTTATTTTACTGTGTTACTTTTTATTTAATGTTTTACTTTAGTTTAATTAGCAAATATTTTCTTAACTCTATTTCTTGAACTGCATTGTTGGTTAAGGGCTTATAATAAGTAAGCACTTCACGGTAAGGTCTACAGCTGTTTTATTTGGCACATGTGACAAATTTGATTTGATTTATTGTGGAGTAACTACATTGTTGTTGATTCCTCTTCAGGCTTCTCCTACCACAGCCATTAAAGTTTGTAACTGTTTTAAAGTCACCATTGGCCTCTTGTTGAAATCCCTGAGTTGTTTCCTTCCTCTGCGGCAACTGTGTTAGGAACGACACCTGTATCTTTGTAGTGACTGGGTGGATTAATACACACCCTCCAAAGTGTAACTAATAACTTCACCTGGCTCAAAGGCATATTCAATGTCTGCTTTTTAAAACCCATCTACCAATCGGTGCCCTTTGTGAGGCATTGGAAAACCTCCCTGGTCTTTGTGGTTGAAATTCACTGCTTGACTGAGGGACCTTACAGATAATTGTATGTGTGGGGTACGGAGATGATGTAGTCATTAAACAATCATGTTAAACACTGTTATTGCACAAAGAGTGAGTCCATGCAATTTATTATGTGACTTGTTTAGGCTTTCCATAACAAAGGGGTTGAATATTTATTGACTCAAGACATTTCATCTTTTCATTTTAAATTAATTTGTAAAAATGTGTACAAACATAATTCCACTTTGAGATTATGGGGTATTGTGTGTAGACCAGTGACATAACATCTCAATTGAATCCATTTTAAATTCAGGCAGTAACACAAAATGTGGAAAAAGTTCATGGGTCTGAATACTTTCTGAAGGCACTGTAGTTATCAGAGGACTAGTCATGGCTGTTGATGTAGTTTCTGACACGGCACAGGGAGTTTTGTAGAGATGAATAATGCATGCTGTTGTCTCTTGATAGGCCGAGCTTGACAAGAGTTGAGAAAGTAATTCAAAGGCTCTCTCTCCGTCGATGCATGAAAGTAGAAGATAATTAGTCTGGCAAAAACGTGATAAAGTTAAACAAGGAGATAGGAATTCTCATTGAAAAATCCCCAAAATATTCCATAAGAGACAATATTGACACATCTTGCTTTTTCACCAGGCCTAGACTTTGAAGTGGTTCAGTCTGCAAGTCCAGGGGATCAATAAAGTAGGTACCCATGTCAAAGGTAGCTATTTTAATGATGAGAACGTCTCTTAGTAATTATTCTATTTTGCTCCAGAGGATCCTCCCTTGTATCGACAAGGAGTCATTAGGGTTGCCGCTGTAAAGAGAAGATTGAAGGTCTATTAGGTTCTCTACTTTGGAATCTGCTGCATTTTTCTGTTACACGTTCTGAGTAAGGAGACATTTTGCTTCATACATTTCATTGGCTCTATTATTGTAGTTACCCTTGAAACTGCTATTGTAATGTAGTTGCCCCTGTGAATCGTCTGGCCCAACATCAGGCATTGTGAGTTGAAGAAGAAGAAGAAATGCTTAAAACGTTTTGTATTTAATTGTTTCAAATTTTTATGAGATTTGTTTCTCATAAATGCCTACAATAAATTGCTGATGGGCATTATGTAGCTATAACTGATGCCAATGCAAAAGTGATACTGTAAAAAGGAAGCTTTTGAGTACACAACTGGCAAAGCCACAAAGAGCCAGCCTGCAGTGCAGTCTGAAGCTGGGGTCGGAGGGCAAGCCCCAGAGAGATGATCCAAATGAAGTGAGTTAATCAAAGTGCCAAGTTGCAGACAGAACGTCCATATTATCGATGTTCCATAAGAGGCATATATTTTACATTTTGACAGGGTTTTCACAGGGTAGTTTCCACTATTAGGCTATGGTGTTATTGTTTAAGAAGTAGTTCACTTTTTAACAACATGATGTTAGATGGTTCCTCACCCTGAAAGTAGTCTATGTATAACGTATACGCCGGGAAGCAAGTGAGTTAATAATGAAAGGATAAACAAGAACAAACATAAGAAGTGTACTGAACGTGAGAGAGAACAATACCACCTAATGGCAACTGAGGGCTAAATAAAGGGGGAGTAATCAAGGAAAAAATTATGAGAAGGTGTGCGTAGTGATGGGAGCAGGTGTGCACAATGATTGTTGCCAGGTGTGCGCAATGTGGGTTGCCAGGACTGGTGGTTAGTAGACCGGTGGCATCGAGCGCCTAAGGGAGGGAGCAGGAGTAATTGTAATCCATGGTTCAGTTTTCTTTATACGGCCATTACAAACTTGAGCTAACTTTAGCCAGCATTAACTAACAATCAATGGAAGTGATGGGAGGCTTGTGAGCATGTTGTTGTTTGTTTATGGCCAAATCAACTTTAATTAAGTAACATCAAACCAAATATGGAGTTCATTTCAGGTGATTTGAGCATTGTTTTTCTAAACATACTCATATATCCCCATCACTTCCATCACAGATTTTTAGCGGTGGCTAAAGTGAACTGAACTTCGTAATGGCTGTTTAAAGATAACTGAACCATGGGTGACAGTTTCTCCTGGTCCATAGACTACTTTCAGGGTAAGGAACCGTCTAACATAAAATTGTAAAATAGTGAACTAGTCCTTTCACAGGCTCTGGTAATTTGGTTGTTCATTTTTTCTCTCTTAGTAGAAAATTATTGGAGCTAAAGCTCAAGATTGAATGGGCAACGAGACTAAGACAAATGAAGAACTGTATATGTCCTTCAGTAACCTCTTGATTAGCTATATTGGCTCTACACTGTACAGAACTGGACACTGTTTGTTTGAGCTGAATTATGTAGCTGGACTCAAGGGTCTGTTTTATGTGATAACATGGAGGCAATTATATTCCTTTTGCTTTAAGTTATTGATTTGACTTTAAACCGCCTATTATTGATATCTAAGGGATCAGGAGAGAGCCAAAGCACTTTATCGTGATCTATTAATACATCGTGGAGGGGAGAAAAGTAGGTACAAAAATATAGTGGTTTTCCTCAAACGATAACCGCTGGACCTTTGTTCATATTAGGCTTCAGTTATACATTTTATACAATCAAAAATAAAAAGCCTCCAGTTTTGGTTGCCAATATTGTGAGTTATTGATTAATATTTCATTTTCTTATCAGGCACAACACCTGCTCTGTTAGGTAGATATACATGGAGAATAATTGATGGTGGTGCTTATTTACCATGACATACATCTGTGTCAGTTGGTATGTGCTTCCATATACAGTAGAGTCTGTGCGTGTCATACTGTACATTAGTAATTATGTCAATAGGCTGAGTTTCTGTCACACCTACTCCCGTTCCATCTTTCTGGCGTGTGCCATCGCCGGTCTACTAACCACTGGTCCTGGCAACCCACATTATGCACACCTGGCAACCATCATTATGCACACCTGTTACCCATCGTTATGCACACCTGGACTTCATCATTACCTTGATTACTTGTTCCCCTTTATTTAGCCATCAGTTTTCCATCAGTATTGCTTTTGTTCACGTTCAGTACGTGTCTCCTGGTTTGTTTATCTGCTTATACTCACTATTAAACTCACCTGCGTCCTGACTCCTGGTGTATATGTTACAGTCTCCTTATTATCTTGTTTTAGCAACAAGCCATTGAGCATCTCTCTGTGTGTGTCTTCTAAGACAGTGTACTGCTCTTCCTTCTTGTCAGGGTGTCGGAATTATTCCAAGTCATTCAAGATTTATTCCAAGCAAAGATGTTAGTTCAGACTTATTGATTTATGCTTACATAGAGGTCTTGGCTTTCTCAGACAAGAAGCACAGCAAATCTGTCTGCACGGCATGGCTGCATCAGTGTTTATTGAAACCATGATTCTACATATTCATCCAAACATGGCCCATCCTGCTGAGGGTGGTTTCTCATTCTGGTCTCTAGAACCGGATAGTTAGCATTGCAAAATCTATTCCAAATTCCTGCTTGCTGAATCAAAAATGCACCAATGGTACTCGGTTGTTAGTGACACACACACACATGCACAAAGACCCAAGATATGGATTTTTATGACACAATGATCCTGTCTGTGCTCTTTATTGTACTGTGCACATTTGTTTAGTTACACAGAAACATTGCAATTGCAAGTCATCTACAGAACTGAAATGAAATGTCAGTGTTAATCAGTATAATCTTGGGTAATGATAGAGATACATTTGTAGAATAGCTGGTGCTGAATGTGAATTTAACGTCCAATAACTGATGCTGAGATTGAGTCAAATGCACTTCCAAAGCATTGAGAGTTATCCTGTGTTTTCTGCATTTGTTTTTAAATGCCTTGTCAGGGATGATATTATGAGGGTAGTTTGATGGATGTTTTGTTGTGATTCAGTGGCAGAAAATGAAGTGGCATTATCCATGACAAAAATTGAAATGAGCTCAGTCTATATTGTCGCACAGGATGTGCAATCACAGTGGAAATGGATGAATAACGAATCATCAGGATGCTGGTTGAAAATAGACAGCCAAACACAAACAAATCCCTTCTGGTTGGATGACTTGCATATTGCTGGATATAGCTACTTTTCTATACTCTGTGAAATGGCTGAAAACCGTATTGATTTGCATGTAAACATGTATAAAGGATATTTCACTTTGTGAATTGTAAGCTGTACTTCCCCATTGTTGTAAAATAGCCATGTTTCTGAGAACGGGAAACAAGAAGAGTAAGCAGTAAATGTGAAAAGTGTTTGTTAGCCTTCACATTGAATTTGGTCAGATGCAGCATGTGGCATGGGGGTTCATTTTCACTTCCTTCACTCAATCTGGACACATTTCCCTTCTGTCAATATGTATCCATCTGATTTTCCTGAGGATGAAGTGATGTTTGACTGTGTGAATTGCATGCACTTCGAAGCACACTCGCTTTGTTTTTCTGTAACTCTAGGCCTGTGCGTCAATACCTAAGGGTGTGTGAAAAAAGAAATATCAATATTCTTGAAACAATTGTCAATATCTGATTTTGAACATAACGCGTGAATGAATGTGATGTCAGATTTGAGAGGAAACGATGAGTGAAACATTTTCTGTTGCTGAATATAAATACAGCAGGTTGTTTATAATGAATGCCTGCCTCACCCTGCGTATGTATCATCCAGGAACTACATCTCAGGCTCCACAGCCATGCACTTTGTTTGGGCTCAGAGAACTAAGTGGGCCAACAAGCACTGCACTCTTCACCCTCTGAAAGTAGAGGTTGTGGTCACCTTTGTCCTAAAATAAGGTACACAGACACTGCCACAGTAGTTGACCTAAAAGCACATACTTATTATAGCGATGGCACACAAGAGAGTGGTTGAAATAAACAATGATGGTGATGATGATGATGATGATGATGCTTAGTCTGTAGAATGCAAAAAGGAAACAGGGATGGAATATTTTATTTCAAAAAATGGTTTTATTTTATTTGAATGTGTTGGGTGTTATGAACGTGCCACCAACCATGCTTCCTCAAACCAAATGAAAGTTGGGCAGATTTACAGGCCCTCTTTATTGCCGACTCTAAATTCTAATTATGTCTAACAGTCAACGACACTAGTGTCATCTAGGTGCTACGGGGCTTTCACAGTCAGTAATTAAGAGAGAAGCATTTCTACACACCTTCACCTCTAACAGAACCCTATGATTAAATATAAATATGGCTTTGAGAAGGTCTATGTCCTGGGTTCTTTAAAATGCAACAAACAACAGTCTTTCGAGTGCCAGTGTTAAAAAATATGATGAAGAAAAAACAGCAGCCAGTGTCTCTGTCAACAACAGCTAATTACAAACATGCGTTTCAGAAGTGTTATGTACTAACAATCATCAGTGGAACCCAATGTTGCCAAGGTAGTATATACTGTATATATATATGGTGCAATCTTGAACATCCTGCTATTGTTCTCGTTAAGCCTAGGAGCTGGTTATTGCAGACTCCACACCACTGATACGAAGGGTGAACAAGTTGCCCATGTTTACAATTTGTACTCGGCTTTCTGTGTTGTATGGATCATGCTCAAATCATTGTTGAAATGTGCAGGTTGCTGTGACTAGCTTGTATGCCAGATGTACCAACCAGACTTGGGGAACAGATTGGCGAGCAGGTCTAAAGCGGATTAGAGTTAATTACAGGGACGTTCCTGCTTGTCATATCCTTGAATCCTCTCACTATTTCCATACTAATGCTGAGGCATTGACTGAGAGGGGGCTGAGGGTGATACAGTACCTCCAATGGATCGCAGTTATAGTCGAATGTGAAACATGGAACTCTCAAATACATTTGTAATATTCTCATTTACTCCATTTACTATGTGAAATTGCATGCTTATTGTAAAACTGTTCTCATTTAGTATTGTAGCATAACTTGATGAGTTGGGTTGCAGCTGTAGTTGTTTCTTATTTTGTTCGAGAATTGGATTGAGAACCACAGGCTTAAAGTTTCATACACATTTTGAGTTTTGACACACCTTCACTTTTCACTTAAGGAGTAAATACAGAGTTAATACCGAGGCGGTTGTAACTAAATGTGGGATCAACCTAGAAAAGTCCCATTGAGGGAGTCTGAAACAAAAATGGAGATAGACACTTCTGAAGATCGCTGCAGAAAGAACTGACATGCTACTATTATCATATTCCAACACCACAGAGTAGTCAATTAGTGGTGTTTTGTATAGAATGAACACGTTGATTTTAAGTTGCCTCCCCATAATGTGGAATATAATTCCACATAACAAACTGCCCTTTCCTAATAACCTGAGTGTATAAGGCCTGAGTGGGACTTGGCTCACTGTTTACTTTAATTGTCAACCAATTTCACAGATTTCATTTCATTTTTCAGACTCCACTCCTCTGGTGCTTTCGGGTTTAATTTCCCTGCAATGGAACCCTGTTATTGAAGTCCAATTGGCTCCGAATGAAAGCCAAAAATGAAAAACAATGTGATCCATTGGACACTCAATACTCTCCTGCCAATGCCATCTCGTTCCCTGTGCTTGCTGTCTTGGTGTTAATTGGATACTGTTGTTCAGGTTGGCATGGATATAGGAATTCATTGCCAAAGGGAGCTAGTATTAGTAATCATATAGTCTGATACACCTCACCTTTTCTTGTTTCGTTTATTCTCTGTGGAGGAACTCTGCACACATTAGCTGGCTTAATCCACAAAAGCGCCTCCAATTTACTTGCATGAATTGAAATGATGACTGACTTATTACACAGTCTTCAAGCTAAAGCCATTTTTTGTTTGACACACAACACTGTGACTAATAGATCCGAGAGCGCAGTATGACGCATACATACTGTACATTTACTGAAGAAAAAAAAACTTCCTGGGGGATTTGTTCCCTTAATTGTCAGCCAATTAATGAGCTGACTGAAACAATGTGTCCTACAGCAGTTTGCGCTGCTTTTGTTCCTAAATTAGGACCACATTCATTTATGTCTCAACTCAAATGTAACATGTCCTTTGGAAGATAAACATTTTCCCTAAAGTTTATAGCTGATGGTACGTTGTTGCCTGTTTTCTTATGGTGTGATGCAGCCCGTAATAAATTACATATTGTTTATGAGATATTGCGTCAGACAGGGACAGATTCTTCTTTTCAGATAAAGAAGAATGCAGACATAAGATTACAAAAGTGAAAGAATGGTGTTCCTAGAACATTATGATAAATGTTTGTTATATTGTCAACTTTATGAAAGAACACTAAATACTGTATGTTCCAGATGCTCTGCCATTGTTTTAAGAGGATGTGATTACGTGGTTTTAAAATGAAAAACACCAATCTTAATGAAAATGTCTCACCTCTACAGTATATTTTGGTCATAAACTGTAGTTTTCATCTTCATCAGTTCCCCCATTACTTTGGCTGTGCAAGCTACTCCTTCTCTGAGATAAGAATATATCCAAGTTCCTCTTTGAGAGTAGTTGGAGACACTTTGACCTCAATTTTAAAGTCTATATTCCTTTATGCTTTAGGATATCACACAGAATAAACTAGACCACTGGTGGCCTGACATTTAGGTTACTGGGGAACTTTCTCATCTAACATTTGACTGTCTATTCTAGGATGAATTAATGTCTTGAGGGGTGGGGGGTTGGGGTGGTGGGTGAGTACACAGAGAGAAACAAAACATATTTAATATATAACTGTCTGAATAATTGTGAGGATAAAATCGGTGAGGTTTTGTCAGGGTAGTATCCTAGCCCCTTTACTAAAGCCTAGTTCTCCCTGTGGCTGGTAAGAGCAAAAGGGCTGCATACCCTTCTGGGAACAATCCGTCTCTCGGTCTAGGTGAGGAAACAGTACTTTCCCATCCAAGACAATCACAGTTTTTGCAGTGAGGTGCAAGGCAATTGAAAGTGACATGGCAAACTTGAAAACGATTATGATTCAGTTGTCGGGATTGACATCATCTAATACAGTGTCTATTATGCCAGCCCCTTATGTAATTTAGACTAACATGAACCAAATCCAAAATGTTAATTGTGAAGTCTTTAGTTGAGACTGAGCATCGATGAAGATGACCAACCAATAAAATAGTAAAGAGCCTTGTATGCACCTGTGCTACCTTCTAACAAGACAAAATGAAAAGTGTCAAAAAGGTGGAATGAGGAGTTTGCACTGAACTACAATGTACCAAAGCTATTATTCATTTCAACTGGGTCTCTACCCTTTGAATATGGTGACCTATTCTTTAACGACATGAAAAACAAGTTCAAAAAAGGTCACATTCACAAATAGGGGGTGGAAAATAGTCAGGAATATATACATCTCTTCTATATTCATCATGCTTACTGCACCCTTTGATTTTCTATTCAATAAATGCATGCGCACAGGCATATATTCAGCCGGATATTTCCCACTTCAAATTGAAGTTAAGCATTTCTGCATCAAATTATATCAATGTTACTAATTTTCAAATGTTATTTCTCAGAATTTTGCAGCTATAGTTTTCAATGCACTATGCATGACTTTTAATAGGCACAGCTCATGCAGAACATTCATATATGAAGTTGCTTTGATTGACCCTTCCCCAGAGAATCTAAGAAAATCGGAAAAACTCTACTAACATCTACTAAAACATTTACAAATACTCATGTGCGTCTTCGCCAAAACACTTCATTTTACAACGTGTATTATGGTGCACTGCCATCTGCCATGTCTCCTTTCAAGTCACAAGATATTTTGACATGGTTGGATTCATTTCAATAACTTTATTTTCACTAATGTAAGTATCTATATACTTTTATTGAAGATTGTCGTGTTATAAGGTTGCCTGTCATTTAGTTGAAATACGGTTTCCTTCAATGTTTTACAAACTTCTACTTGTTATTTTTTTGTAAAAACAATATCACATATGTTCTGGCCACAGACATCTTAGTCCTGGCTATTTGATGCCAACACTAACAGAATCTGTTTAAGTTTATAATTGATCTTAAAGACCAATATTAGCAGCAAATTGATATTTGCTAAGATCCCTCTAAAGTATCTACTCAATTAACGACAAAGCTTAAAGTCCCAGTTCAGTCAAAAATGTGATTTCCTGTATTCTATATACATTTGCACACTATTAGGTTGGAATAATAATGTGAAACTTATGATAATGCTCTTTTTGGTGTGAGAGCTGTTTGGAAAGACCGCCTGAAATATCAGCCTGTTTTGGTGGGATGGAGTTTGTCTGCCTGGTGACATCACCGAGCGATAAATAGACCAATAAGAAAGAGTTCCTAACCTCTCTGCATATAACAGCTAGTTTTCAGTTTACCACTCAGACCCCTCCCATACAGTCCTAGCTATATTATTGCTTGATAAATTGCTATTTTTGTTTATTTTTGACCATTTTAATAGAAAATAATCACCTTAAGGTACTTAATTGTTACCCAGAAATGATTTGATATTCAGATGAAAACAGCTGCTTTGGACCTTTAATAACATGAGACAACTCTTAATTATCTGTCAGGATTTCAAGGGGAATCTCAAGTTGAATCTTCTGTATATTGGCTGTGAAACTCAGTTGGATACATGTCTGTTCCAATAAGACTCCTATTAATTAGTTAGGAAAAGTCAGGTAAGTCTTTTTCTCTAAATGTGATTAATATCTGTCAACAAAAAGCATTTAGAAAAATACCTGTAAACTTATATGTGATTGGAATTTTGTGTATATTGAGAAGGTATTGACATCATTTTTTACAGCATGAGTGAAAATGAAGAGTTGCAATGAAAACCACACAAAGGTCATACTTCATAAAACACATTTAAGTCACGTGACGTGACTTGACATTCTACCCTGCTACATCTGGCATAGAATCTAGCATGAGGATGCCTCGTCACACAATTTATAACTGATGTCACATGCCTGGCAAAGCTGCCCGGTGACTGACAGAGCTAACAGAGAGAGCCACTGGTCAATAATGTGAAAGTACTGCTCTCCAGGCTATCTGCTGGGCTTGTCTGAGGTGTAATCCCTCTGTCAGTGGAAGTGTATCCATTGAATTGCATATATTATATTTGTGCTCCACTGCCGCCAGTGTGCACAGGGCTTAAGGGTTCTTACTCGCACTACCATTTATATCTTCTGACAACCGCCCACCACCGGCACAGCCCACATCTTTCCCATGCCTCTTCCTAGGTGGTGTGGCTCCCATTCCAATCAGATGGGCTTATGCTAATACACCTCGGAAGCAACCAGACACCACTGACTTCTGTTTGTATATATTTTCTCTGTCATTCCTCTTCTGAACATGTACACAGAGACATGAAAGGGAAGCCACAAACTGTGGAATAAAAAAACAAAGTAGCACTTGAAATGTACATGTGGATGGAACACAGTGGACATTTCTAAGTCGGGGCTCCCGAGTGGCGCAGCGGTCCAAGGCACTGCATCTCAGTGCTAGAGGCGTCTCTACAGACCTTGGTTTAATTCCAGGCTGTATCACATCCGGCCGTAATTGGGAATCCCACAGGGCGGCGCACAATTGGCCCAGTGTCGTCCGGGTTAGGTTTTGGACGGGGTAGGCCATCATTGTAAATAAGAATATGTTCTTAACTTCACCTTTATTTAACCAGGTAGGCTAGTTGAGAACAAGTTATAATTTACAACTGCGACCTGGCCAAGATAAAGCAAAGCAGTGCGACACAAACAACAACACAGAGTTACACATGGAATAAACAAACAAACCGTCAATAATACAATAGAGAAAAAGTCTATATACAGTGTGTGCAAATGAGGTAAGAAGATAAGGAAGGTAGGCAATAAATAGGCCATAGTGGCAAAACAATTTAGCAATTAAACACTGGCGTGATAGATGTGCAAAAGATGAATGTGCAAGTAGAGATACTGGGTTGCAAAGGAGCATAAATAAATAACAGTATGGGGATGAGGTAGTTGAATGGGCTATTTACAGATGGGCTATGTACAGGTGCAGTGATCTGTGAGCTGCTCTGACAGTGAGGGAGATATGGGTCTCCAGCGTCAGTGATTTTTGCAATTAGTTCCAGTCATTGGCAGCAGAGAACTGGAAGGAAAGGCGGCCAAAGGCGGAATTGGCTTTGGGGGTGACCAGTGAAATATACCTCCTGGAGCTCGTGCTATGGGTGGGTGCTGCTATGGTGACCAGTGAGCTGAGATAAGGCGGGGCTTTACCTAGCAAAGACTTATAGGTGTCCTGGAGCTAGTGGGTTTGGCGACGAATATGTAGTGAGGGCCAGCCAATGAGAGCATAGAGGTCGCAGTGGTGGGTAGCATATGGGGCTTTGGTGACAAAACGGATGGCACTGTGATAGACTGCATCCAATTTGCTGAGTATGCATAAAAATGAAATCAAATCCAATTTTATTTGTCACATACACATGGTTAGCAGATGTTAATGCGAGGGTAGCGAAATGCTTGTGCTTCTAGTTCTGACCATGCAGTAATATCTAACAAGTAATCTAACCTAACAATTTCACAACAACTACCTTATACACACAAGTGTAAAGGAGTGAATAAGAATATGTACATAAAAATATATGAATGAGTGATGGCCGAACGGCATAGGCAAGATGCAGTAGATGGTATAGAGTACAGTATATACATATGAGATGAGTAATGTAGGGTATGTAAACATTATATAAAGTGGCATTGTTTAATGTGGCTAGTGATACATTTATTACATCAATTTTTCCATTATTAAAGTGACTAGAGTTGAGTCAGTATGTTGGCAGGAACCACTCAATGTTAGTGATGGCTGTTTAACAGTCTGATGGCCTTGAGATAGAAGCTGTTTTTTAGTCTCTCGGTCCCTGCTTTGATGCACCTGTACTGACCTCGCCTTCTGGATGATAACGGGATGAACAGGCAGTGGCTCGGGTGGTTGTTGTCCTTGATTATCTTTTTGGCCTTCCTGTGACATCGGGTGGTGTAGGTGTCCTGGAGGGCAGGTAGTTTGCCCCCGGTGATGCGTGCAGACCTCACTACCCTCTTGAGAGGCTTACGGTTATGGGTGGAGCAGTTGCCGTACCAGGCGGTGATACATCCCGACAGGATGCTCTCGATTGTGCATCTGTAAAAGTTTGAGTGTTTTTGGTGACAAGCCAAAATTCTTCAGCCTCCTGAGTTTGAAGAGGCGCTGCTGCGCCTTTTTCACCATGCTCTCTGTGTGGGTGGACCATTTAAGTTTGTCCGTGATGTGTACGCTGAGGAACTTAAAACTTTCCACCTTCTCCACTACTGTCCCGTCGATGTGACTAGGGGGGTGCTCCCTCTGCTGTTTCCTGCAGTCCACGATCATCTCCTTTGTTTGGTTATTTCCACCTGTCTAAAGGTTCAACAAAGGTTAAATAAAAATAAATAAAAGTTTTCTCAGTATGAAAATGCATCTTGTATTTCATGAAACATATTTCTTAAAAAATATATATTTAGAAAACTGTACACTGTATTTGATTATTATAACTTTAGCTGAATGTAGTTTGATAATGCAGCAACTATTGCCCAATTCCAATTCCAAATGGTCCAGTACTAACTAGGTGTAAAAAGAGGTTTAGTACCTAGAAGGTGTTAAGAAACAGTGTGTTAGCACAATAATATAGGCTGTTGGCCTGGTGTATAATGTTCCCACCTTGCATGTTATTGTTGTTGGCAGGATAATGCATTAACAAGTATGTTGTGCTGTGCCTGTGAGAAAGCTACAGAATAGAAAATAGATGCTATGCCTCAAAGAAGGATGTACAAAAGCCAGAATGTTAATATGGGTGTATTTTAACAGCACCAATCCCCTCTGTTACAAGGCTATTGAACCATCTGTAAAATTGCAAAGTGCTGTCTATGCCTTTCTCCCCGGGTTGGAGATATTGTCATGTTCCTGGAAACATTAAGGAAATGTGTTTTACAGAATAATAATGTGTTACAGAGAAATTAGGTCTGTATTTGTCCATTATTTTGTACAGGTTGACAAGAGAGCTGTTGTGGTCGGGGAACATGTTGTTACTGAGAGAGGTCACCACTTAGTGCATGTTGTTACTGAGAGAGGTCAACACTTAGTACATGTTGTTACTGAGAGAGGTCACCACTTAGTACATGTTGTTACTGAGAGAGGTAAACACTTAGTACATGTTGTTACTGAGAGAGGTCAACACTTAGTACATGTTGTTACTGAGAGAGGTAAACACTTAGTACATGTTGTTACTGAGGGAGATCACCACTTAGAACATGTTGTTACTGAGAGAGGTCACCACTTAGCACATGTTGTTACAGAGAGAGGTCACCACTTAGCACATGTTGTTACTGAGAGAGGTCACCACTTAGTACATGTTGTTACTGAGAGAGGTCACCACTTAGTACATGTTGTTACTGAGAGAGGTCAACACTTAGTACATGTTGTTACTGAGAGAGGTCAACACTTAGTACATGTTGTTACTGAGAGAGGTCACCACTTAGTACATGTTGTTACTGAGAGAGGTAAACACTTAGTACATGTTGTTACTGAGAGAGGTAAACACTTAGTACATGTTGTTACTGAGAGAGGTCAACACTTAGTACATGTTGTTACTGAGAGAGGTAAACACTTAGTACATGTTGTTACTGAGAGAGGTCACCACTTAGTGCATGTTGTTACTGAGAGAGGTCACCACTTAGTACATGTTGTTACTGAGCGAGTTCAACACTTAGTGCATGTTGTTACTGAGAGAGGTCAACACTTAGTGCATGTTGTTACTGAGAGAGGTCAACACTTAGTACATGTTACTGAGAGAGTTCAACACTTAGTACATGTTGTTACTGAGAGAGGTCACCACTTAGTACATGTTACTGAGAGAGGTAAACACTTAGTACATGTTGTTACTGAGAGAGGTCAACACTTAGTACATGCTACTGAGAGAGGTCAACACTTAGTACATATTGTCACTGAGAGAGGTCAACACTTAGTACATATTGTTACTGAGAGAGGTCACCACTTAGTGCATGTGGTTACTGAGAGAGGTAAACACTTAGTACATGTTGTTACTGAGAGAGGTCACCACTTAGTGCATGTTGTTACTGAGAGAGGTCACCACTTAGTACATGTTGTTACTGAGAGAGGTCACCACTTAGTACATGTTGTTACTGAGAGAGTTCAACACTTTGTGCATGTTGTTACTGAGAGAGGTCAACACTTAGTGCATGTTGTTACTGAGAGAGGTCAACACTTAGTACATGTTACTGAGAGAGGTCAACACTTAGTACATGTTGTTACTGGGAGAGGTCAACACTTAGTGCATGTTGTTACTGAGAGAGGTCAACACTTAGTACGTGTTGTTACTGAGAGAGGTCAACACTTAGTACATGTTACTGAGAGAGGTCAACACTTAGTACACGTTGTTACTGAGAGAGGTCACCACTTAGTACATGTTACTGAGAGAGGTGAACACTTAGTACATATTGTCACTGAGAGAGGTCAACACTTAGTACATATTGTTACTGAGAGAGGTCAACACTTAGTACATGGCTCCCTTTGTTCTTATGCCAGAGTGACATCCTGGCGGATGGAGGACATGAGGATGTCAGTTAAAGATTCATCCCCACATCTGCTCCCTATAAACATAATAATGTATTCGGTTATAAAACTCATTTCATAAACCACTAATACTTTCTCAATGTCTTTCCATTGCTTAAAAGCTCATCATGTTCTTCTGGTGGCAAATATTTCCCATACATATTGCATTGAGCACTTAAGCTCTTCAAGAGGAGGTTGTCTGTCATATTTCTGCAATGCTTGATGGGTTTTAATTTACCACTCCTGTCCTGAAGTACGACGCATGACAGACAAATGCGTTATATAATCATTATTCTGACACCAAAATTCAGATTGATCCTTTCTTTCCACCTGTCTAAAATACAAATATGAACATTTGTTATTCACAACTCAAAACCAATGTTCAAGGCCTGCTTTGTGGAGACCTGGGAAAAGTAACAGTGATTTGAGTAGATCTTATTTAAGCAAAAGCAGCCCCATTGTCATACCATTATGATGTGTCAGTGTCCTGATGACAGAAGACTCTCATGATGTACAATACAAAGACACTTGGTGCAACTTAAACTGAAATGACATGAGAATCAGCTACATGCAGACACCCATAGAAATCTTCAGAATTGTGTCAAATGATTCTCCGTTGCTGCAGACTCCACAATAAAACACATTAATATGCAATGCAAAAAAACAATGGTAATCAGGTAGAATTGTTGATTGATAGAGAACCCTGGGATGTAAATGACTCTGCTCTTGATTGCTGTGTTCACGCAGAATAGACTTCCTGAGCTGCTAAAGACATAGGAGTAATTTCAGGGCCCCAGCTGCAGGTGCCATGAAAAAAGGGCGACAGAGGGCTCAGGAGTTACATCTCTTCAAGTTTAAATTCAATGATGGAAGTGAGTTCACATGAGACTTTCCTCCCATGAAATAAGTTATTTCTTCAGCAGGCAATTGTTCTCAAGTCTTGATAAAAGGGTCTTGTATACCGTGTAATAATTTCCCTGTCACTCACAATGACAAAGCTGTAGTGGAAGGACAGCCATAGGGGAGCAATACAAGTCCTTCAATTAGAAGATACAAAAGCGTCCAAACCATTTCCAAACCATTTCAAACGGATTATTCTTGACATTAAAAGCAGATCTCAATGCTTGCCCTACAATGCTGGTACGTTGGGCTTTCATCCTACTATTAGGAAGGAAATGAGAGATGTCCTCCGGATCCTGTTTTGTTGTCCACTCTGTGTTGTTGTATTTTAAACAAAAATGCAGTTTGAAATGTCCCTAGGAGACGTGTGAACACTCCCTCCCTTTTGACTGGTGGAAAGGGTGACCTTGCTTAGGTGAGTTAACCCACTGGGCACACACTGGTTGAATCAATGTTGTTTCCATGTCATTTCAATGAAATTACGTTGAACCAACGTGGAATAGATGTTGAAATGACGTCTGTGCCCATTGGGAAAGTTGCCCCACCATCATCGCATTACCTTGAATGTATTTGTGCTTAATATTTGTATAGGCACTAGTACTACACTAGTCTCACCAAAAAAACAAAACTCATATGTAATGTCTACAACATGCAGGGTTGATTATTGTGTAATCAAATATGCTGGTTAATTTTGTGAGGACTACAGATGTATTTTGTTCATCAAATGCCCCAAAAAAGACAGCAATGCTTTCTGAGTTCCAAGCACAGCTGTAAAACAAGGTGTCCTCGTGCCAGCTGCTGTAACACTGTTTGAATGGTGACAGCAAGTTGCAGATGCTGGGACATTATCATTTTTCAATTGACTGTGCTCTCAGCGAATTGCTCAAGTATTAAAAGCCCCTCTGTTCACCATCCCCAGGGAACTCAGCCAGGTGGCATTCGATGGAACCAGGTAACAACATTCATCTCATGTGCACAATGGTGAGACCAACAGTTGAGAATGTTGTCATTGCTTAAGACTGCGCCAAGTCAACACAAAGGTTACCAGACAACATGACAACCAGAACATTTCAATAATATACGTCAATTTTGAATCAGTGAATCAATTCAGTTGTTCATGCGGCTGAAAGTTGTCCTGCTTTACGTTACACTGTATCTATTCTCGAAGACTATAACTTACGAGCGCTGTGTGGCCGAAGAACTGAGACTATTTCGCTTTAGTTGAGATACTGCAGAGGGTGGGACCTGAGCCCTTTTGGAACCCGTCTGTGTTCATCTGAGAACAATGTGAACATCTGTTACAACCTCCGAGCTGCTTTAAGGGCTTGAAATATTGGTGGGTGGAGTGTTCAACATGCAGGGCTGTCATGAAGGATACATTTGTGGAAGTACAACACTGATTCTTTATGCAATTTCAGAGGCAGGTTTTGCATCTCAGATGAGGTAGGCAGGAAAACATTTTCTTTGTTTGTTCTACTCACTTATCTGCTGGATTGACTTGCACCTCAACCGGCAATGTTGTTTTCCACCTTATATTTGCAACACACACCAATTTGACGAACACAACCTGTCGGTTTGTGAAGGAATTCCGCTGCATGTTTCCCTTACTTCAATCAACGGGCATGTTACGGTATACCGTCATATCAACAAAAGGGATGTGAATGTACAAATCTGCCTATTGAGACAGGAAAACAACACTTTTACCTGATTGAAGTAGCCAGAACAGATCTGCTAAACTCCCATTTGAAACCCCGTGGGCAGTCTGGGCTCATTTAACTCTAGACAGCAGCTTCTCGTCTAATGTATGAGGATGTACCACCCTCCCGTTAACCTCCATCTTTCTGTTACCTTTCATTTAGATAGGAAAACAGATTGACCTAATTGAACCTCCAGGCTCCAGTCAGTACCAATCAATTAATTGTTTAATGGGCAAACAGAGATCACTGATACCTCTCTTAATGGTAAAAATAGAGGGACAATTCTCTCTGTTAGCAAATAGCAAATTTAACAGTGGTGGCAAAATTAGCATTCAGATGGTTTCTTCCAATGTCTGTTGTCTGGAATTTGTAGTCGAGTAGAGAGGAGTCGAGAGCAGGACACAATTTACAGCAGGTTTTGTTTTGAGTGTGGGCTTGGGAGCAAATTGCTTTTTTAAACTGCAGATCATGTACAAGCTCAGAGTTTTTTTTTAGCTGTTAACTGGATTTTCGCAGATAATATGAGGTGAGGTGGACTCTGCTCGGCCCCACTGTGAAATGTGTTCCACCGTGGGAGGAGCCTTTGGCTGACAGCGGGAGCCTTGAGCTTTGACTGATAGGCAGCAGCTGAAGGCAACTGTGGAATTGCAATAAACCGCAGTATCCTGTAATCCCAGCAGATGTAATTACAGTAAAACAACAGTGACTTTGAGCACAAAGTATAGACCAACCTCACTGCACCAACTTCAAAAAAGGAAGATTAATCATGGCCCTTTTTTTATTTGCTTGTGTACTGCAAAGATTCATCACCAGGACACATGTTGTTGAATGTTGTCTTGTGAAGGATGAGGCAGGAGCATTGCAGGTGACTCGGTTGCACGCAGGCTTCCTGAAGGCCCACTGGATTGCCTTGTCCCTCAACTAAATGCAGCATTGTGTTCTGATGATTCATGGTTCAGTACCAGGCATCTTCCCAACATTGGGAGCCAGTTTATGCCACTCAGATTGATCTTCTCCCCTCTCCAAACCTCTTATCTGCTTCAACAACAAGTGGAGTGATAGACACAACGTTTCATCACCGCAGTAAGAAATGCTAGTGTCAAAGGCTTCTCCGGAAGTCATTCATTCATTCATTCAAAGGAATTATGGTTATCTAATTGTATTTGACAGTGGGTTGTTTTCCAGTATGAAGCTAGCTAAACTATTGTATGAGTCATTGTATGAATAACGACATACGGAGAAACTCTGCTAACATCATACAAAATGAAAATGCTAAAAATACAATTTTAGATACAAAGTTTCCACACCGTATTTTTATCCACAATTTGTTGACCAAACCAAATGTTCTTATCATATGTTAGGACTAACAGGTCCCAAATGTTCACAACAAGATTACACAAAGTTGTGTTGCTTTTACAGAGGGTTGTATGTCTTATAAACAGGGAGAGTCATTTGGGAATTAAAGGCTGTATTGTGAACATTTAAGATGAGGTAAGGGGTGAGTCGAAGGTGCGACATTGTGGGGAATAGACATTGTTTTACTGGGGAACATATTGTGAATACTAATGTAGTGTCTCTAACTCAAATTGTCTTCCTTTATAATCAGGAAGACTGACAACAGGGAACTCAAGCTCCAGAGGACTGGGGAAAAAAATCTATTAACACAATATGCTGTTTTGCTTGTTAAAATAATGGAAAAGCTTTAGGGGGAGGCTGACCTGGGTAGGTGCATTGTTCTCCTCGCTGTCGCTTGAGTTAATTGCACATTTGAACCCCTTAAAGCCTTATGGAAGTTTGTGCAGTTTGACAAGTTTCACTCAGATATGAACTCCAAACTCCCATAAATGATTCCTCTGGATAATCCTAATTGAACATGTATTGGCCAGGCAGCTTATGTTGTTTTGGCTCTTATTAATAGACCATCAAAGGCTATTTTGAAGGGTGTCAGGGAAGCAAGAATTGACAATGGAGATAAACACAGTCCAGGAGATCTCTTTTTCCTCTGTGGAGCCCAGTAATGCAGGACCTGTCACTAAAGCTGCCTTAATTGGGCCCTGGCTGTGGATATGATGGGGGTTTGTGACTGTTACTAGGGCATCTGGTAGTTTTCACATCTTTCCTTATTAAGCAATTCACTGGTCATATGCTGGAGGCAAGATCTGATCGCTTGGGAGTTAGATTTATGTTGTTGTTTTACCCACCTAAAGCACAATTTCAACAGTACACCTGAATCAATCATTACTGTGTGTGCCAGTGAAATGTATGGTTTAGTATCAAAGACATACTATAACAGACACATATTCTGGCAAAACCAGGTGTAGACAGGGAAACAAGGGTGAATGAAAATTAAATGATGCACCCTGTTGATCAGTTTCCATGGTAGAGTTTTCTCATCATCACACCAAAATATAATGGCTGATGCCACCCAGGTGGTGAGCTATAGAGGTGTCAACTTTCTGAAAATAGCCAAAAGAGAGAACACGACATCTTGTGAAAACGATGGAATGTATGCATATTAAAGACTGGTGTAAATGAAAGCGAGAAATGTGTGAGTTGGAGCCTGTGTGCCCAGTACTTGTGACGGGCTGTTCACAGGGCATCCCGGGGGAGGCGTGCAGGGAGGCATCACCAGGCAACATTATCCTTATCCTCTCAGTAGACCTCGTCGGACAGCAGATAGCGGCAGCCTCCAGGGAGGTCCGCTCACTCCGCTTTACGGACGACCATCCTACAGACAGATTCTGTCAGACACGTCCTTCTACCAGAACATCCCAACTTTTAAACGGCTTCCTTACTTTATTACGTCCACTGCGTGGTTTGAGGGACAGTTGCTATGAATCAAAGTTTCAAAAAGTTATTTGTCTCGTTAGTGAAACGCTTTCAGGATTTCGGTAATTATGATGCTGAGTGATCATTTACAAAGTGTCTGTTAGCAGAAAAGACAGCAGGAGCACTCGTGGGAGTTCAGTGAGTGATGGGTTTATTTGTGCATAAAAGCCAACCGTACCCAAACAAAATCATATTTGAATCAATAATGAACATTTTAATTGAAGTGCATTTCAAGATGCCCAAAGACAGGGATTTGGACAAACACAAAAGGTATTTACCCAACTTATTTGATAGACAAAATGCATCGCCCTACCTGAGTTTTCTATCTCCACTTGTACACTGTCCATATCAAAGTGTCTGTCAGGATGTTGCTCTCCTCAAAAGATACAAAGTAGGAAAATGCATCTGTAAATGTTAGATTATAGCCTGACCCTACATCCAGTATAGGTTAAACTCCTTCACATAGGCCATCAACCACAAAGTGATTGAAATGTGCCTCAGAGGACGTAACAACGCATTCTGAAATTGAGCAGCAGTATGACTTGGCATGTGAAGACGTATTTTAGGCCCAGAGATAGATCTGAATCACTCAAAAGACTAAGTAACTTTGTTATCTGATGCCAATCATATGATCGCTAATAGGCAATCGTGCCAAAACCAATTAGGTTCAAGTGAATCTGTCCGTCAAGAACTCCCCACATAAAAATTGGAAGAACTCTTTGGAGACACCCGTCAGGACTGCAGAGTTAATTAAACCTTGCAATCAGAGGTCAATGAAATAAGAGTTGAGCGTTGCACCTCCCAAGACAGCTGTTAACAAAGCAGTTTGTGCTGATTAGTCCAGTGCAAAGTGCTGATGTGACAGTTGAAACTCTGGACCTCATCACAAATTTGGAATCTCAACCTCAATGAGGCGGCCAGTGGTGGATTTTTACCTGTGCTCGGTTTTGTTCTGTGCTCCATTGATTGGACTGGGCTACTCTATCAAGTTGAAAAAGAACTTAAAAAACACCTACTTATCAAGTGTTCGGAGCTCCATGGGTCCCTCTCTGCATGTGGGGTTGATTTTGGCCCTGGCTTTATCCCTGACAATACCGTTCACAGCTGAATCTTTCCTCTGCACAACAGTATCACTTGCTTTGTGTTGGATGTTACAATTACTATACCAGGGTGAGCTCTGCAATGTTTCAAATACAATTCTAATGAAATACACTCCTTCCATGTCTTACCTAGTCTTTCACAAAAGCTCAGAATTTTGATTCAGACAGAGTACCCCATTGAAGGCATTCATTGTCTCCAGGCCTGCCCATAGGTTGAGTTCATTATTTGTTACTGAATTACCAAAGAGATAGTCATGCTACACTGCCAACACTGTTTCCATTTTACTGACACCCTTGTCAAAAAAATCCAGGAACATTTTGGAATTGCATCACACCAGCATACTATATTTTATATCTGATCCATAGCATTGTACTTTTTCTGCAGAGCTCTACTCTAACCTTAAGAATTGAGTATTGCAGTTAAGCCATGCTATTAAACCCCATTGGCATATTGATTGAGTGTTACTGCTCGTGTTATTATCCAGGATTACTGAGGGCAATATGCATACTGTATAGAAAGAAGGACATAAACCTATCATAAGAGTCCAGGGAATTTGACCTCTGGGCTCAGAATTGAATTTGTAATCTATTTTCTAATATTTTAATAATAAAATCAAACTGGATAATCCTCAAAGTGAATTGTTTGTCCATCACTCTTGTATGTGATGATTATACATCTGTCTATAAGGAATGTTATAATGACTTTACTGTATGTACAGTGGGGCAAAAAAAGTATTTAGTCAGCCACCAATTGTGCAAGTTCTCCCACTTAAAAAGATGAGAGAGGCCTGTAATTTTCATCACGGGTACACTTCAACTATGACAGACAAAATGAGAAGAAAAAAAATCCAGAAAATCATATTGTAGGATTTTTAATGAATTTATTTGCAAATTATGGTGGAAAATAAGTATTTGGTCAATAACAAAAGTTTATCTCAATACTTTGTTATATACCCTTTGTTGGCAATGACAGAGGTCAAACGTTTACTGTAAGTCTTCACAAGGTTTTCACACACTGTTGCTGGTATTTTGGCCCATTCCTCCATGCAGATCTCCTCTAGAGCAGTGATGTTTTGGAGCTGTTGCTGGGCAACACAGACTTTCAACTCCCTCCAAAGATTTTCTATGGGGTTGAGATTTTTCTTCAACAAGCAGGATGCACAGGATGTACTTCAGACACCTGACAAGGCCAAAATCCACATCATTGGCAAGAGAAAGAGACGCAGGTATAGAGGACACGGTACGGGGTGCCACGTAAGGATCCGCAGACAGCGAGTGGGAAATCTGCCATTACCATCAATATTACTTGCTACCGTACAATCATTGGACAATAAATTAGACGAGGTACGATCACGAATATCCTACCAAAGGGACATCAAAAACTGTAACATCTTATGTTTCACCGAATTGTGGCTGAATGACGACATGGAACACATTCAGCTGGCGAGATATATGCTGCACCAGCTAGATAGAACAACACAGAACAAGACGGGGGGGGGGGGGTTGTGTATATTTGTAAGCAACAACTGGTGCACGAAATCTAAGGAAGTCTCCCGATTTTGCTCTCCTGAAGTAGATTATCTCATGATAAGCCGTAGACCACACTATTTGCCAAGAGAGTTCTCATTTTTTTCGTGGCTGTTTATTTACCACCAGACTGATGCTGGCACTAAGACTGCACTCAGTCAGCTGTATAAGGAAATAAGCAAACAGGAAACCACTCACCCAGAGGTGACACTCCTAGTGGATGGAGACTTTAGTGCAGGGTAACATAAATCAGTTTTACATCATTTCTATCAGCATGTTAAATGCGCAACCAGAGTGAAAAAAATTATAGATCCCCTTTACTCCACACAGCTCTCCCTGGCCCTCCATTTGGCAAATCGGACCCTAATTCTATCCCCCTGATACCTGTTTACAAGCAAAAATTAAAGTAGGAGGCATCAGTGCCTATAAAAAAGTGGTCAGATGAAGCAGATGCTAAACTACAGGACTGATTTGCTATCACAGACTGGAATATGTTCCGGGATTCTTCCGATGGTATTGAGGAGTACACCACATCAGTTCCCATAGTGACTGTTCGTACATACCCCAACCAGAAGCCATAGATTACAAGCCACATTTTCACTGAGCTAAAAGATAGAACTGACCCTTTCAAGGTGTGGGACTCAAACCCGGAAGCTTAGAAGAAATCCTGCTTTGCCCTCTGATGAACCATCAAACAGCAAAGCACCAGTACAGGGCTAAGATTGAATCGTACTACACCGACGCTCGTCAGATGTGGCAGGGCCTGCAGACTACAAATGGAAGCACAGCCACAAGCTGCCCAGTGACACGAGCCTACCAGACGAGCTAAATCACTTCTATGCTCGCTTCGAGGCAAGCAACACTGAGGCATGCATGAGAGCATCAGCTGTTCCGGACAACTGTGTGATCACGCTCTCCGTAGCCGAAGTGGGTAAGACCTTTAAACAGGTCAACATTCACAAGGCCGTTGGGCCATACGGATTACCAGGACATGTGCTCCGGGCATGTGCTGACCAACTGGCAGGTGTTTTCACTGACATTTTCAGCATGTCCCTTATTGAGTCTGTAATACCAACATGCTTCAAGCAGACCACCATAGTCCCTGTGCCCAAGAACACTAAGGTAACCTCCCTAAATGACTACATACCCGTAGCACTCAAGTCTGTAGCCATGAAGTGCTTTGAAAGGCTGGTAATGGCTCACATTAACACCATTAACCAAGAAATCCTAGACCCACTCTAATTTGTCTTTCTCTCTCTCTCTCGACTCCTTGCTGTCCCCAGTCCACCTGGTCGTGCTGCTGCTCCAGTTCCAACTGTTCTGCCTGCGGCTATGGAACCCTGAGCTTTCACCCCCAAGCCATAAGACTCCTGAACAGGTAATCAAATGGCTACCCAGAATATTTGCATTGCCCCCCCCCAACCCCTCTTTTACGCTGCTGCTACTCTCTGTTTATCATATATGCATAGTCACTTTAACTATACCTACATGTACATATTATCTCAATTAGCCAAACTAACCGGTGCCCCCACACCTTGACTCTGTACCGGTACCACCTGTATATAGCCTCGCTACTGTTATTTTCACTGTCATTTTACAGTTTCTTTTTGTACATTTCTTTACTTATCTATTGTTTACCTAATACCTATTTTTCACTTAAAAATTGCACTGTTGGTTGGGGCTTGTAAGTAAGCATGTCACTGTAAGGTCTACACCTGTTGTATTCAGCGCACGTGACGAATAAACTTTGATTTGATTTGATTTTCCAATGCCTTGCTAAGAAGGGCACCTATTGGTATGTGGGTAAAAAAAAAAAAAACAGACATTGAATACCACTTTGAGCATGGTGAAGTTATTAAATTACATTGTGGATGGTGTATCAATACACCCAGTCACTGCAACAATACAGGTGTCCTTCCTAACTTAGTTGCTGGAGAGGAAGGAAACCACTCAGGAGTTTCACCACGAGGCCAACCGTGACAGTTAGAGTTTAATGTCTGGGATAGGAGATCTGAGGATGGATCCGAGACAAAAATCTGGTTCAGTATACTTTCCAATAGGCACTGGGAGACAAATTCACCTTTCAGCAGGACAATAACTTAAAACACATGCCCAAATATACATTGGAGATGCTTACTAAGACGACGTTGAATGTTCCTGGATGGAGTAGTTACAGTTCTGACTTAAATCTGCTTGAAAATCTATGGCAAGACTTAAAAATGGCTGTCTAGCAATGATCAACTTGACAGAGCTTGAAGAACTTTTTGAAGAATAAGGTGCAAATATTGTTCAATCCAGGTGTGCAAAGCTCTTACAGACTTATCCAGAAAGACTCACATCTGTAATCACTGCCAAAGGTGATTTTAACATGTAATGACTCAGGGGTGTGAATACTTATATAATATGTAAAATTGATATTTCTGTATTTCCTTTTCAATACATTTGCAAACATTTCTAAAAACATGTTTTCACTTTGTCATTATGGGGTATTGTGTGGAGATTGGCGCTACATTTGTTTTATGTAATCCATTTTGAATTCAGCCTGTAACACAACAAAATGTGGAATAAGTCAAGGGGTATGAATAGTTTCTGAAGGCACTTATGTGGCCCATAGAACAAATCTTTTGAGAGTGCTGGTTAGATTCCTTTGCACCGCCTACTACAAGCCACAGCACAGCTATACAAAACTTTGAGGTAAATTAAGACATGGTGCTTCATAGTCCCCATGAAGATCATTACAAAGCTCCTGCAGATTATGCTTAGTATCCAGCTCCCACAAGGCCATGCTTTTCACTTATCAGCAGGCGGACTATTATTCTACGGATAATGAGAGGGAGGGAAGGTGTCCTTACACACTTTGAGGCAAAACAAAGACGAATGAGGAAGAAACAACAGCGATAAGCACTTCCTTTACCACAGGGACACATTGTTTAAAACATATGGGATTTTAAGATTGAGCAGTACTTTCACTGGATACAAGTATAGATGTATTAAGTTTGAGGCACGCAGTTGGAGCGTGGATGAGGAGAATGGAGAGTACAAAGGAAAGGCCTTGGAGATACTGTGTGTTCATGTATCTGACTGTTGTGACACTAAGGAAGAAAGGCCATTCGTCTGTAAGCTGCGCCGCCAGACACACACAGCCTTGTTTTTCAGACTGGGTTGAGCCACAAGTCCAGGCAAATAATGCTACAGTTCAGTCATCTATGTGTAGAGGTACTTATTGCTTGTGATTAGTTAGTTTTTTATTACTATCTCTCATTGCATGATTGCAACACCGTGTCCCCATTCACAACAAGGACTACAAAGCAATTCCCAGAGTATAGCGAGGCTCTGGCACGCAACGATAATTAGCCATAGCGATTGTTTTTCTCACTAACTTATTCATGATCTTTCACATTTGGTAGGCACTGTGAGGCGACCGCTGTGTATGCACCTTTACAAAGCTAAGTCTCTTATTAATAATATAGGTGATGGACTACAACGCGTTAATGAGCACGACTGTCAGGTTAAATCTCTAGGGTATAAGATATACAGTATATTCTTTTATTTATATAAAAACATGTATTTATATATATCTTCAATTGATTGTTGGGAGAACTTTATTCCCTCAACAGACATTTGAAAAGCAAGACTGGTTGTTAGTTCCTATACACCGACAGAGAGTTTCATTGAACCCCAAAGGAGAGAGGAAACAATAACTGATAAATCTAACCAAATGCCAGAGAGATATTCCAACCTATACTATAAATAGGTCTCTGAAGCCTGTGGCCCCATATGATGCATGATGCCTGCCAGCTCCTAAGATGTTCATTGATCTACTACCATCCACAATTTCCACTGACACTGTCAAGCCAAGAGCTCTCTTGGCATTATACTAGAGGGAAAATTGTAAAAATGTTATTCTACACATTCTATCAAAATATATCTGAATCCCTGCAGGGCAGGGCTATTCAAATCTGGCTTCGGCCAGTTCCATTGCTGGATTTAATTATAGCCCTATAATCAGGGACTAATTTAAACCTGGGACTCCAGTTGAATGCAATTATCCAGTTAGAATAGAGAACCAGCAGTACTCCGGCCCTCCAGGCTGGGATTTGAATACCCCTGCCGTAGGCTGTCCGGATGTCCTCAGACCTTGACTCTACTGTCACTTCATCTCTTTTTTTTTTTAAATGCTTTGTTTATGTTATGCTAAGTGTTATCTGTACTAACATATATATTAGACACATACAGAAATAAGATAGGATTTGCTTGTGAGCATTTTCTATTAAATACAGCCCTGACAAGAAACTGTTTTACTTTAGATTAGATTGAAGACCCAGGTACAAGCCACCTATGCTCCCTCCATACAGGTAAAAGATAAGATGATATACTCTGACAGGACCACTCGGCTGTTCTTGGCTCTACAGCACCCCAGCCCAGTCTCTGTAGGGAAGCATATTGCTGTAGGACTTAAAGACAGGTTGTTTTCTAGAAGGGATGTCAAGGGAAGGGAAGGCAAGCCAAGCTCTGCTGAAAGTTGATTGGAGAAGGTTCAGTGAGGTCTCTGCCTCTGCTCTAGCCACTGATCTCACAAGTTTATCTGTCATAAGCCGCACCTAATTGCTGGATTGCTCCTTCACCCTCAAATCACGGCACTAAGTGAATCCACATTAATCCGCTTTACAGGTTTAGCAATTTAGATATTGCTCCAAATGCTCCCAATTTCAAACCAGCATAAGGCAGCAGCATTTTTCATATATTATTCCAGTGCACATTGCAATAGTATTTGCAATATGTTTTAGATTAGCATGAAATGCCGGACATTAAAATGTATTCAAAGGGGTTGGGTTAAATGTGAAAGACACATTTCGGTTGCATTCAGTTGTGCAACCGACTTGGTATCCCTTCCTTGGTATCCCACCCGACTTGGTATCCCTTCCTTGGTATCCCAACCGACTTGGTATCCCTTCCTTGGTATCCCAACCGACTTAGTATCCCTTCCTTGGTATCCCAACCGACTTGGTATCCCTTCCTTGGTATCCCTTCCTTGGTATCCCAACCAACTTGGTATCCCTTCCTTGGTATCCCTTCCTTGGTATCCCAACCGACTTGGTATCCCTTCCTTGGTATCCCTTCCTTGGTATCCCAACCGACTTGGTATCCCTTCCTTGGTATCCCAACCGACTTGGTATCCCTTCCTTGGTATCCCTTCCTTGATATCCCAACCAACTTGGTATCCCTTCCTTGGTATCCCAACCGACTTGGTATCCCAACCGACTTTCCCTTCCTTTCCCCATGAACACTGCTCTGTTGACACTTGTCTGTTTCAGAGATCATCACATGGATAGGAAACTGGGATCTAACCCCGAGAGGTCTATTACTCAAAAGCAATTGGTGTAGCTCCTGTGTGACTGAGTCAGGCTTGTCTCATTGTCATCATTTTGCATTGATCTTTATTTTATTTTATTTATTTTACCTTTATTTAACCAGGTAGGCAAGTTGAGAACAAGTTCTCATTTACAATTGCGACCTGGCCAAGATAAAGCAAAGCAGTTCGACAGATAAAACGACACAGAGTTACACATGGAGTAAAAACAAACATACAGTCAATAATGCAGTATAAACAAGTCTATATACAATGTGAGCAAATGAGGTGAGAAGGGAGGTAAAGGCAAAAAAAGGCCATGATGGCAAAGTAAATACAATATAGCAAGTAAAATACTGGAATGGTAGTTTTGCAATGGAAGAATGTGCAAAGTAGAAATAAAAAAATAATGGGGTGCAAAGGAGCAAAATAAATAAATAAATAAAAATTAAATACAGTTGGGAAAGAGGTAGTTGTTTGGGCTAAATTATAGGTGGGCTATGTACAGGTGCAGTAATCTGTGAGCTGCTCTGACAGTTGGTGCTTAAAGCTAGTGAGGGAGATAAGTGTTTCCAGTTTCAGAGATTTTTGTAGTTCGTTCCAGTCATTGGCAGCAGAGAACTGGAAGGAGAGGCGGCCAAAGAAAGAATTGGTCTTGGGGGTGACTAGAGAGATATACCTGCTGGAGCGTGTGCTACAGGTGGGAGATGCTATGGTGACCAGCGAGCTGAGATAAGGGGGGACTTTACCTAGCAGGGTCTTGTAGATGACATGGAGCCAGTGGGTTTGGCGACGAGTATGAAGCGAGGGCCAGCCAACGAGAGCGTACAGGTCGCAATGGTGGGTAGTATATGGGGCTTTGGTGATAAAACGGATTGCACTGTGATAGACTGCATCCAATTTGTTGAGTAGGGTATTTGAGGCTATTTTGTAAATGACATCGCCAAAGTCGAGGATTGGTAGGATGGTCAGTTTTACAAGGGTATGTTTGGCAGCATGAGTGAAGGATGCTTTGTTGCGAAATAGGAAGCCAATTCTAGATTTAACTTTGGATTGGAGATGTTTGATGTGGGTCTGGAAGGAGAGTTTACAGTCTAACCAGACACCTAAGTATTTGTAGTTGTCCACGTATTCTAAGTCAGAGCCGTCCAGAGTAGTGATGTTGGACAGGCGGGTAGGTGCAGGTAGCGATCGGTTGAAGAGCATGCATTTAGTTTTACTTGTATTTAAGAGCAATTGAAGGCCACGGAAGGAGAGTTGTATGGCATTGAAGCTTGCCTGGAGGGTTGTTAACACAGTGTCCAAAGAAGGGCCGGAAGTATACAGAATGGTGTCGTCTGCGTAGAGGTGGATCAGAGACTCACCAGCAGCAAGAGCGACCTCATTGATGTATACAGAGAAGAGAGTCGGTCCAAGAATTGAACCCTGTGGCACCCCCATAGAGACTGCCAGAGGTCCGGACAGCAGACCCTCCGACTTGACACACTGAACTCTATCAGAGAAGTAGTTGGTGAACCAGGCGAGGCAATCATTTGAGAAACCAAGGCTGTCGAGTCTGCCGATGAGGATATGGTGATTGACAGAGTCGAAAGCCTTGGCCAGATCAATGAATACGGCTGCACAGTAATGTTTCTTATCGATGGCGGTTAAGATATCGTTTAGGACCTTGAGCGTGGCTGAGGTGCACCCATGACCAGCTCTGAAACCAGATTGCATAGCAGAGAAGGTATGGTGAGATTCGAAATGGTCGGTAATCTGTTTGTTGACTTGGCTTTCGAAGACCTTAGAAAGGCACGGTAGGATAGATATAGGTCTGTAGCAGTTTGGGTCAAGAGTGTCCCCCCCTTTGAAGAGGGGGATGACCGCAGCTGCTTTCCAATCTTTGGGAATCTCAGACGACACGAAAGAGAGGTTGAACAGGCTAGTAATAGGGGTGGCAACAATTTCGGCAGATAATTTTAGAAAGAAAGGGTCCAGATTGTCTAGCCCGGCTGATTTGTAGGGGTCCAGATTTTGCAGCTCTTTCAGAACATCAGCTGAATGGATTTGGGAGAAGGAGAAATGGGGAAGGCTTGGGCGAGTTGCTGTTGGGGGTGCAGTGCTGTTGTCCGGGGTAGGAGTAGCCAGGTGGAAAGCATGGCCAGCCGTAGAAAAATGCTTATTGAAATTCTCAATTATGGTGGATTTATCAGTGGTGACAGTGTTTCCTATCTTCAGTGCAGTGGGCAGCTGGGAGGAGGTGTTCTTATTCTCCATGGACTTTACAGTGTCCCAGAACTTTTTTGAGTTAGTGTTGCAGGAAGCAAATTTCTGCTTGAAAAAGCTAGCCTTGGCTTTTCTAACTGCCTGTGTATAATGATTTCTAGCTTCCCTGAACAGCTGCATATCACGGGGGCTGTTCGATGCTAATGCAGAACGCCATAGGATGTTTTTGTGTTGGTTAAGGGCAGTCAGGTCTGGGGAGAACCAAGGGCTATATCTGTTCCTGGTTCTAAATTTCTTGAATGGGGCATGTTTATTTAAGATGGTTAGGAAGGCATTTTTAAAAAATATCCAGGCATCCTCTACTGACGGGATGAGATCAATATCCTTCCAGGATACCCCGGCCAGGTCGATTAGAAAGGCCTGCTCGCAGAAGTGTTTCAGGGAGCGTTTTACAGTGATGAGTGGAGGTCGTTTGACCGCTGACCCATTACGGATGCAGGCAATGAGGCAGTGATCGCTGAGATCTTGGTTGAAGACAGCAGAGGTGTATTTAGAGGGGAAGTTGGTTAGGATGATATCTATGAGGGTGCCCGTGTTTAAGGTTTTGGGGAGGTACCTGGTAGGTTCATTGATTATTTGTGTGAGATTGAGGGCATCAAGTTTAGATTGTAGGATGGCTGGGGTGTTAAGCATGTTCCAGTTTAGGTCGCCTAGCAGCACGAACTCTGAAGATAGATGGGGGGCAATCAGTTCACATATGGTGTCCAGAGCACAGCTGGGGGCAGAGGGTGGTCTATAGCAGGCGGCAACGGTGAGAGACTTGTTTTTAGAGAGGTGGATTTTTAAAAGTAGAAGTTCAAATTGTTTGGGTACAGACCTGGATAGTAGGACAGAACTCTGCAGGCTATCTTTGCAGTAGATTGCAACACCGCCCCCTTTGGCAGTTCTATCTTGTCTGAAAATGTTGTAGTTTGGAATTAAAACTTCAGAATTTTTGGTGGTCTTCCTAAGCCAGGATTCAGACACAGCTAGAACATCCGGGTTGGCAGAGTGTGCTAAAGCAGTGAATAGAACAAACTTAGGGAGGAGGCTTCTAATGTTAACATGCATGAAACCAAGGCTATTACGGTTACAGAAGTCGTCAAAAGAGAGCGCCTGGGGAATAGGAGTGGAGCTAGGCACTGCAGGGCCTGGATTCACCTCTACATCGCCAGAGGAACATAGGAGGAGTAGAATAAGGGTACGGCTAAAAGCTATGAGAATTGGTCGTCTAGAACGTCTGGAACATAGAGTAAAAGGAGGTTTCTGGGGGCGATAAAATAGCATCAAGGTATAATGTACAGACAAATGTATGGTAGGATGTGAATACAGTGGAGGTAAACCTAGGTATTGAGTGATGAAGAGAGAGATATTGTCTCTAGAAACATCGTTGAAACCAGGAGATGTCATTGCATGTGTGGGTGGTGGAACTAATAGGTTGGATAAGGTATAGTGAGCAGGACTAGAGGCTCTACAGTGAAATAAGCCAATAAACACTAACCAGAACAGAAATGGACAAGACATATTGACATTAAGGATAGGCATGCTTAGTCGAGTGATCAAAAGGGTCCGGTGAGTGGAGAGGTTGGTTGGTGATTTAGACAGCTAGCCAGGGCATCGGTAGCAAGCTAGCATAGGATGGAGGTCTGTTAGCCACCCCTTACGTTCCGTCAGTAGATTAGTGGGGTTCCGTGTGGTAGAGGGGATTAATCCAAATCACACAACAACAACAAAAATAAAAACAATAGATATAGTTATAGAGGCCCAAGAAGAAAAGATAATAATAATAATTTAAAAAATAATTTAAAAAAAATATTAATAAAAAAATTGTCCGATTGTCTATTCAGATAGCAGCCGGTAAGACAGCTAACGGTTAGCAGGCCGCAGATGGGCGTTCAGGTAACGTCGCGACGGAGGAGCCGGCCGAATAACTCCTTCGGGTAGATAACGTCGGCAGTCCAGTTGTGAAGGCCCGGTGGGGCTCCGCGAAGGCAGTAAAACGGGTCCGGATAGGTGACTGCAGCCCAGGTGTGATTGATGGAACTCAGGAGTGATTGACGGAGCTTGCTAGCTCCGGAATAATTGATGTTTGCTCCGGAATCGACGAAGGCCGATGGTCACACGGATAGCAGCTAGCTAGCTGTGAGATCCGGGTATGAATGTCCAGGGACATGGAGAGAAAAATTGGTCCGGTATGTTCCGTTCCGAGCCGCGCTGCGCCGTACAGAACTGGCGATAGATTTTCGAGCTAAAGGATAGCTGATGACCACAAACCGTGGTTAGCTGAATATTAACGATTTGCCAGTAAAGGAGCTAACTAGCTTCTGAACTAGCTTCTGGATTAGCTTCTGGCTAGTTTCAGGCTAGCTTCTTGGAGTTTCTGGCTAGCTTCTTGGAGGATTACAGATCTGAGGTAAATAATACTTTTTTATAAATATACATTGGTGAGGCGGGTTGCAGGAGAGTGTTTTGAAGATGAGTTGATGGAAAATAAAAATAAAATGTATGTGAAAAAGTTGTAAATATATATATATATACAGGACACGACAAGACGAGGACAAAAGACGTCTGAACTGCTATGCCATCTTGGATGTACAGTTGAAGTCGGAAGTTTACATACACTTAGATTGAAGTCATTAAAACAGTTTTTCAACCACTCCACAAATTTATTGTTCAGTCGGTTAGGACATCTACTTTGTGCATGACACAAGTCATGTTTCCTACAATTGTTAACAAACAGATTATTTCACTTATATTTCACTGTATCACAATTCCAGTGGGTCAGACGTTTACATACACTAAGTTGACTGTGCCTTTAATATATGGAAACAGTTGTTTTACCTTTTCATGCTCTCACTTGATTATAAAAGCCCTCCATCGTGTACAATTATGTTAGACCTTTGTGTTGTGTCAACTGTATAAGAGGAACCTCTATTCAGCCAGCCATAAGTGCTCTAACAGAAGTGGTGTTTCCCCATAAATATAACCTATTCAGAATTGTATGCCGTGTTATAACAGTATTTGTCTTCTAACATTTTGTCTGTAACATTACCAGGTCATTGCAGTGCAACTGGCAAAAGCAACTTGATTATTGTTCTCAGCATCTGCTACTATCTTGAGACACTCTGTTCAATTTATTATCTGCCTTCTTCACAGACCAAGCAAGCATGCATCAAGTAGCGAACGGAGGTGATAAATCATATTGTTAAGTTTCCACACAATAGCAAAATATGCCACACTCCAACAGTGATGGTAGGATGTAGAGGTATTTGGAGAAGATACAGTCATAGACAATATATTCTTCTACTTTTCAGCTCGGTTATTCATTCATTTACCTCAGAGGTTTGGTTTTTAAAGGTTTTTAATGTGAATATTCTTGGTCCACAACTGTATTCACAAAAGTATGCTACAAAATGCAATAAAAGAGGCATTAGGTCAAATGAGAAAACGGGATAGCCAGATCCTCCTAATTTTTAACATCTTCGAAAAACAAAGAGTCGTGCTTTTGTAACAAGAGGGGAGATGCAATGTCCAGTTTATAGATGGACAGATTGGTAAATCTCTCTATGCTTGAATTGACCATTTACATCCAGAAAGTACTGCTATAATAATGATCATGAAAATGGGTTTTCTCTGTGGCCAGAGTGCCCGCTGCCACTCTGCAGAGGCCATTAGAGGCATGGCAGTCCCCCACTCTGCCTCTCCATCTGTGAATGGCCCAGCAGCAGGTTAATGCTGCCCACACAGAGGAGACCAGAGCCAGCGTGTTAATAATTAAAGAGGCTCTACCTCCCCTTCCCATTATATTGTCCTCTCTCATGATAGCTATAAGCGGGTTGATTATCCTTTTCAGTGTCGACTCGGCGAGATTATCATCTACTGCCTGCTGATACAGGGCTCAACACATAAACGCTCACTTTCAAGCAAGCTGCATCGTTGCTCTCAGGCAATGGAGGATCCATCGGAGAGCTCGGCCATACACAGTGATAACCTCTGTTAATGCTTCTACAGTACATGTTGGCAGGGGCGTGATGAGTTGTTTAAGACCAGTTGTTGTGGTCTCTTGCATGACGTCCTCCTCCCCATGTGAGCATAAACATAATGGCCTGGCTCTTTTCAGCAACGCCACATTTCAGATAAAAGTGTACAATACAATGGACAAACGATCAAGAAAATATACCGGTTCTTGGAATGGTACAGGGTACTGGGTAGGAATATGGATGACAGAACATGACAGAACATGTTTTATTGGATTATTGGTCAATAGTGAATAGATCAAATATAGTTACAATGGAATTGAATGTCAATTCCATACACATTATACCACTCTTTTCGGGGAGTTTTATGGCATAAAAGTAAAAAACATCTCAGGTCAAATAAGGACAAAAAACTGAATGTGAGCTGTATGTTTGTCTCTACAGCTGTTTGCTTGTCCATGTGCAACGTGGTCTCAGAGCATTTCGTATTATTCTGTATGTAAATCAGAGACACTCCATTTAGCATTATATGGTATGTATTCATTTGTGGATGTCCCATCATCCATTTCGTATGATATGTTTGCAGAAAGTATGAAATGTACGAATTCCATATGGTTGTGGCTAAAGTTAGCTGGGTGGCTAAAGTTAGCTGGGTGGCTAACACTAATGTTAACTAGCTGGATAACGTTAACTAGGCTAGGGGTTAAGGTTAGGTTTAAGGTTAGGCGTTAACTTGAAAGGTTAGGGTTAGGGGAATGGTTAGCTAACACACTAAGTAGTTGCTAATTAGCTAAAAAGCTCAAGTTGTATGTGATGAGATTCGAACACACAACCTTTGGGTTGCTAGACGTTCACGTTATGGTCCTACCCATCCACCCCGACCGACCACCCTTCTTTCAATTTTGCCTTAAGTAACATTCTATCTTATGTAACCATACCAAACATAACATATCATACTAATTTGAGTGTCCCGGATTTACATTTACTATGTTATGTCTAGTCCATGAGACCAGTCTGCCATGTGGGGCCAAAGGTGCCTGCGTGGAGTAGTGACAGGGATGAACATCTCGGCTCATGCCAGAGATCCCTTGAGGGGAGGGAGAATCAGACCAGTGAGTGCACACAGCTAACCCCCTTCACCTCCATGCTTAGCTTACCGTAGCCCCATGAAGCCCAGTGGAGAGCACTTATTTGGGGACCCTTCACTCTGTGGAACGCACCTTCAATAAGGATGTCTGAGCTGCCGTACGCGCACTGGACACGGCGCTGGGGACACAGACGGGTGTGTCGCATAGGATAAGAAATGATTTTGTCATTTGTATCTGGCGTCCCATTTCAACACGGATCAATGTCCACTTCGCATCAATTTCACATGAGTTAAGAGCCAAAAGCAAACACAGCCAGCGGGCTATGACTGTCTGCTGCTTGGTTCTGTCGGCAGTAGCAGGTCTCTGGGGTCACTGACCCGACTGAGCGCAAGGCAGACTTACGGTGCAATGCTCTCATTTATTCCCTCTATACATAATGCATGTGAAATTAAGCTTTTATGTGTCAATAAAGTAAGACTGTTCCTACAAACCAATATTTACTATGCTCCCTATTAAGTATTCAGAACTAGCTTTACAGTGAAGACTCCTTAAGGACCCTGGCTATCTCTGAAACCGTCCTTTTACGTCCACTACATATAATGTGAAGTCGTATGGATTCGCTCAATACAATTAATGGAATAAATCAAAGGTAAACATCTATTTATATATTTCTAAGCATTTAATAACACCATTACGCTTGTTGACATTGCAGTTATTGGTTGTTTATGTCCATTGTACTGTATGTCGCAAAGCTACATTAAAGCAGCAGAAAATGCAATGTGCTTTGCCATTTTGACGTTAGAGAACTGTTACTTTAGCTCAGACCACAACAGACCACAAGGTTCAGACCACAACATCAAGATTACAACCTGGGGATGTTTACTGCATTTGGCAAGAGGATTCATGTAGTAAAGATGCAATGTGGAATATCTGTATTTAAAAATGTGGAATTGTATGATATGGTTGTGTGATGGGGTGGGAGGACTGATAGCCAATTTACAACTCAGTCATACTTGAGAGAAGAAAACTATGATGCATGATATAAGGCTCTCTACAATATGTCATGCAGAGGGATCACACTGTTTGAACTGTCAATTCATGGACCTGTGATTGAGGGAATATGATTCAAGTCTAACTGTGTCATCCATAATGTACAGGAAGATCCAACATATTTTGTCACCCTTTCAGGTGACAAGAAGAGGATATAAATGACAGTGGAGTGGTTTATAATGAGCTGAGAGCGGGAGGAAATGAAATGGTTAGGGTTGAGGGGGCACATATACTGTATCTACGACTACCATTTGACTTCATCTCAGTCAAGCGTACACCTCATCCAACCAGAATGGAGAATAGAGTGGAACTGTGAGGGAGTGGTGAGTGGTGAGATGCATTCATTCACACTAGCGATGGGTCTGGGTCATTTGTGAACGACCTGCTCCTTTTGGTGAAAGTCGGGAAGCGAAAGAGACATTTTTTGCATACTGCTACTACCGTTTTTTGAGACAACCATTATCTGTAGATAGGTTATAAAAACATACTCTGAAGATGGTAATTCCTCACTCCATTAACAATAGGTAGTGAGGAGAGATCCTCATATTTTTTGCAGGCAATCTATTAATTTTGCCAGGTTTAAAAGGGAAAGGGGGATACCTAGTCAGTTGCATAACTGAATGTTTTCAACTGAAATGTGTCTTCCACATTTAACCCAAACGGTCTGAATCAGAGAAGTGCAGGGGGCTGCCTTAATCGAGGTCATCGGTGACCAGGGAGTAGTTGATGTTTGGGGTTAACTGCCATGGTCAACTGCAGAATGGAAGATTTTTCCACCTTGCCAAATCGGGTCTTCGAACCAGCGACTTTTGGTTACTGGCCCAACGCTCTTAACTGCTAGGCTACCTGCCGCAAAATGTATTTGAACTCATTTTAGGTTTTACATTAGGAATGTGACATTTTTCATGGTCTTATGTTCATTTTTAAGCACTATTGAATAAAGAGCTGTTTGGGAGGCACATTGACGGCTCTTTTAGTTGAATGGAGCCAAAAGATCCATCTCACCAAAAAGACTCGGAATGCCCATCACTAATTCACACCAGGGTCACTGCAATTTAGATTCTGAATCATTTTTAGGGGGAAAGGTTATCTGAAGTCGGTGCTAAACCGTTCCATAAACTGAGCACTTTATTATGGTTAAGATTTGCCAGCTCATCTTCGGACGATCAGTTCCCAAGACAGATATTTATTCAAGGTTAGCTGCTTTCACACTAACTACTTTGATCTAGATATGATTTTGATGTTGGCTCGCTGAGAGGTGATACCTAGAAAATAATATGCTTTTCAAAGAACCCAGCTCTTTCACAGAATGTTTTTTTTCACAGCTTTCAAGATGTAATGAGGTGCCATCAACTCAGGCCAGCTAAATGTCTGACTAAGCTTTTAAATGACACTTTTATAAGATAAATGACATCGTAATGTTAATGAATAGCCAGTTATCTATCATCCTAGAAAGTAGAAATATCTACTGGTGTGAGTAATTTCCACAAAACCAGCACCATGATTTCTGTTATTATTCAATGTTAACATTTGACTTACTTCTTTACTAATGTCAATACAGTACCATGAACAACAAATATACAGTTGAAGTCGGAAGTTTATATACACTTAGGATGGAGTCATTAAAACTAGTTTTTCAACGACTGCACAAATTTCTTGTGAACAAATTATAGTTTTGGCAAGTCGGTTAGGACATCTACTTTGTGCATGAAACAAGTAATTTTTCCAACAATTGTTTACAGGCAGATTATTTCACTTATAATTAACTGTATCGCAATGCCAGTGGGTCAGAAATGTACATACACTAAGTTGACTGTGCCTTTAAACAGCTTGAAAAATTCCAGAAAATTATGTCATGGCTTTAGAAGCTTCTGATAGGCTAATTGACATCAATTGGAGGTATACCTGTGGATGTATTTCAAGGCCTACCTTCACACTCAGTGCCTCTTTGCTTGACATCATGGGAAAATCCAAAGAAATAAGCCAAGAACTCTGTAGACCTCCACAAGTCTGGTTCAACCTTGGGCGCAATTTCCAACGCCTGAAGGTGCCACATTCATCTGTACAAATAATAGTACGCAAGTATAAACACCATGGGACCATGCAGCCGTCATATCACTCAGGAAGGAGACGCGTTCTGTCTCCTAGAGATGAACGTACTTTGGTGCGAAAAGTGCAAATCAATCCCAGAATAACCGCAAAGGACCTTGTGAAGATGCTGGAGGAAACAGGTACAAAGGTGTCTATATCCACAGTAAAACAAGTCCTATATCGACATAACCTGAAAGTCCTCTCAGCAAGGAAGAAGCCACTGATCCAAAACCACCATAAAAAGCCAGAATATAGTTTGCAACTGCACATGGGGACAAAGATCGTACGTTTTGGAGAAATGTCCTCTGGTCTGATGAAACAAAAATAGAACTGTTTGGCCATAATGACCATCGTTATGTTTGGAGGGAAAAGGGGGATGCTTGCAAGCCGAAGAACACCATCCCAACTGTGGAGCATGGTGGTGGCAGCATCATGTTGTGGGGGTGCTTTGCTGCAGGAGGGACTGGTGCACTTCACAAAATAGATGGCATCGGGAGGGAGGAAAATTATGTGGATATATTGAAGCAACATCTCAAGACATCAGTCAGAAAGTAAAATCTTGGTTGCAAATGGGTCTTCCAAATGGACAATGACCCCAAGCATACTTCCAAAGTTGTGGCAAAATGGCTTAAGGACAACAAAGTCAAGTATTGGAGTGGCCATCACAATGCCATGACCTCAATCCTATAGAACATGTGTGGGCAGAACTGAAAAAGCGTGTGCGAGCAAGTAGGCCTACAAACCTGACTCAGTTACACCAGCTCTGTCAGGAGGAATGGGCCGAAATTCACCCAACTTATTGTGGGAAACTTGTGGAAGGCTACCGAAACGTTTGAACCAAGTTAAACAATTTAAAGGCATTGCTACCAAATGCTAATTGAGTGTATGTAAACTTCTGACCCACTGGGAATGTGATGAAAGAAATAAAAATTTGAATAAATCATTCCCTCTACTATTATTCTGACATTTTCATATTCTTAAAATAAAGTTGTGATCCTAACTGACCTAAGACATTTTTCTCTGATTAAATTGAGTTGAAATGTATTTGGCTAAGGTGTATGTAATGTTCCGACTCCCAACTGTATACACAAACAATATAATCCTCCAGCCATTACCTCAATTCAACACTATTTCTTCCCAGATCCTTTTCTAACATTTTCTGATTTTTATTTTTTATTTGTGACTTTTATGACTGTTCTACCAAAGACATGGATCAATGTGTTGAACTGTATTGTATCCCTGAGAGAGCTCTCCTCTAGCAGTTGAGCCCATTTGAAGTTAAACCGCTGACCTCAATAAACAGCTAGACCTTGGCCAGACAGTTTATGCCTTCAACAGCAAGGCACATAAAAGCCCTTATTGCTTCACCAGACAGGATGTTGTTTTACTCACAATTTCTGTTTCCAATGACTACTCTAGAATGTGTAGCTGAGAGTATCATCAAATACATTATATAACATTCTGATTTGAACAATGCTTGTTACATTGTACTGACAAGAGTAATTTCACCGTAATAATAACGCCGTAAAGTGTCTCTGTCATACAGTATATTCCACAATAAACTGACAAAGGGATGAGTCAAAAGTACCAATTTCCTGCAACTTCCTAGGTGACGCATGATAACTACTGAGTTCTCATCTCAGTTTAGAGACATTGGGTTACCTTCAGCACCGTGATGCTCTTGATGTGCAAAGAGGAGTAAAAAAAAAACAAGCAATACCATTATTCAGCTGGTGTGTTATAGGAGAGTTGGCAAACAGATATCTATACCAATGTGATAGAGTGCATCTAAATGAGTTGTAGAGAGCGAGTCACACAGAGTCACACAGAGCTCGGGGGGTCATGCTGATTTAAAGGGGCCTGGGTTGTGAACATTGACATTGTAGAACAATCTCTCCAGACAGGTTGCAGGTGCACACTCCAGGCCACCTTTAACTCAGTGGATCTGACAAACACTGATCAAAGCAGAGTCTAGCAGAGACCCAATGTTACACTGCCTCTCATGGATGCAATCCACACTGAGGGATTTCCATCAGAAAAGCTCACCCAGTGAGAAAATTGGTGGAAAAACATTGTTCAAGGAAGAGATGCAAATAGTCTTTACTCAAAGACCATGAATTCAGAGAGCAGATTCCAACATTTTACCTTTTCTCAAATAGTGTTTGGAGGACCTAATTTCCCCTGGAAGAACAGACCTTGACAGAATCCTCAAATTTGGGATGCACAATGGTGAAAACATGTATTACTTAAAGGAATACTGTGAGATTCTGGAAAATACTACTTACCCAGTAGTAGACATTTTCTACTTACCAAGAGTCAGATGAACTCATGGATACCATTTGTATGTCCCTACGTGCAGTATGAGGTAGGTAGATTCGAGAGCCAATGCTAACTAGAGTTAGCTCAATGACTGGATGTCTACAGGTACACTAGAGTATGCTACCATACTTGTAGATTTCCAGTGATTGTGCTAATGCTAGTTTCCAGAATCTCGCAGTACATCATTATAGGTCTATGTACAACGTACATTTGATTGTACATAATATATAGCCGTTAATGTACTGTACATGGTTCAGGACCATACAAGTAGAGACATCCACTAGCCAACAGCATTTTCTCTTGTGTTGTTTTTCTGGAAAATATACACTAGGAACAATGCTTTGTTAAAACCTTGGTAAAGGCTAAAGTTCCACCGGATGCAGGAAAAGATGCCTGGTCTGTTTCTCTAGTCACACAATATTCTGAAGATGTTGAAGTGAAGCTAAACAATCAACCATACTGCACCTACTGGGGCACATCACACAGCATAGAAGTAACAAATGCTGCAGGCAATTCTTAATGGCTGTGTCCCTCTGACCTGCATACTTGGCAGAACAAAAGCAAAGGCTGTAAAGCGGACTGGGAATACAAGCCACATATGCTTTATTAATGTGGACAGTCTGCTGATAATTACACCATTTTGTGTGTTGTTGTAAACACTGGAACTTAAGTTAAGGTCAAGAGCTACAGTCCTCTCCTATTTCCAGCAATGGGTATGCTATATCATACGTCCTTTGTGGTAGCAAATAAGTTGTTGTTTTCAGTCCTATTCTTCAGTAGACATGGAAAGTGAATATGCATGAAAGGTGCGTGCGTCGCAATCGCTAAATGTAATCGCTACATTTTTGTTGTTGTTGACAGTATGACACCACAGTGCTACTGTAGCTAGCAAAAGAGTGTAGGAGTGGTTGTTAGCCAATATGTTTTTCGTACTGTTATCTGTGGGGTGAAACAATTATTTATAATTGCTTGCAAATGAATGTTGTCTCAAACTGACAAGGGGACTAGTTTTGTTAACATTATTGCAGTTTGTGAAATCTTCACTTTCCAAGCATATTACAATTGCCTTGACAGTAGAGGGAAATAAACATTGAGGCTCAAATGGTCCAGTAGGGGATCATAAAGGCCTACATCTCAATAAATATCATGTGTAGTGCTACTTCTGGTTTGGCTGGGTTAGCTTTTACTTTTGTTTCTGTCTATTCTTTTGCTTCTGTGTGATTTGAAGTACAGTTTGTGTGACGTGCAAACTGGTCTTATTTAGAAGAAAAACTCACTTGGAAATATGGAACCACGTGAGCAGACAAAGTGGGGAAGGGAGATAATGTTTCCATGATGGAATTTTACTCCTGAATAAACAGGATTGACAACTAAAGTCACCTTGGAGCCAAAAATGGAGGGGATAATTGTTGTATTAATCAAAGAGGGGAAAATTGACTGATGTGTTGGGGGTGTACTGGTCTGTGTAATTTGTCTCTTTAGAGGCTTTGGCTGGGCCCTGAGCTTGATCCAAAGTTATGGCCTTTTACCCAGACTACATTTATTTTTCCACCTGCAAACCGCACGGGAAAATCTCCTCTGCTCTGTATATTGATGTCTAGTGAGAATACCCAGTCGTTCTCACCTGGAACACTGCCAGAAATGCCTTCCAGCTCATGTACAATGACAGACTGGTGCTAAAGAAGTAAACCCTCTGAATAATTTCCCTAGGATTAAAAGATCATGACATATCTGTCATAGATAATTCTACAATGTTCGGCAAATTACTGTAAATACTTCTACTACTGGAGATTTGGCTGTGAAATCTATACTGTTGGGGTAAGAAACGCAATATGTGCCAATGCCATGCATTAGATATGTGGAACATTGAACTAGGGCTGTGGCGGTCATGAAATGTTGACTGCTGGTTACTGTCATGCAAAAGACTGCCGGTCTCACGGTAATTGACCGCTAATATACCTGAACATGTTTAGCATCTCCAGGCCTCCACGCATACAAACCCGCATACAAAACGCTGATGATCTGAAAATTGTCTAGCAATGATCAACAACCAATTTGACAGAGCTTGAATCATTTTGAAAATAATAATGGACAAATGTTGTACAATCCAGGTGTGGAAAGCGCTT